>NC_047105.1:136095255-136395255 GCF_902500255.1 Thalassophryne amazonica | reverse complement strand
TTTGTCTTCTAACACACTACTTTATTTGTGCTCATGATGTAAGCTACGTATGTGTTATGTATCTGGGAGGAACATGTTTTAAACATGTAAAATCAGAAAATTAAGAATGTTTCCAACATTGATTATCACAGAAAAGAGTTGCTGTGGCACAAACAAATAATTACAAAAGCAATTATTACGATAAAAAAAAACAATAAAAACATTTCTCATGCTCTCGACATTTTCTGGTTCTCTCTGAGCTTCACTGGTTCTGTATCAGTCAGGCTGCTTTAAATGTGTGTGTGTGTGAGGTTACCTCACCTTACAGCTTCACAAATAGACAGGAATATAATTTATGACAAAATGTTGGAAATTGTAAACTTATTTATGTGGCCTTTTTCTATCAGAGAGAAGCTCACAGTGCTTTATAATGCCTCATATTCACACACACACACACACACACACACACACACACACACACACACACACACACACACACACACACACACACACACACACACCTGCATGCTGTCATATAAACTGCTGAACTGCACACTGAGCAACTTTAGGATTTTAGGATTTTGGGACCTTGCTAAAGACACCCTAGTTAGTCTTCTGCCAAACAGCAAACTAATCTGAGGATTCTCTGGTCACCTCTTCACTAACCTCCAACCCACCACATCCATGTCTAATGAGAAGCTACTTGATTGTGTATAAACACCAGCTTGCCCTTAATGACCAGAGCCTGGTCAAATGCATGACAGAACATCAGTTTGAGAGTCCCTCAGAGGAAAATCTTCCTCCATTACTGTAAACAAGCCAGTGGGCAATTAGAACCAGAATTACATCTGGTTCATGGTTGGCTACTGCAGCCTCAGCTGACCATGCATGTCTTATCATCAAGTAACTCATAATTAATTTGTTGAGCTCCCAAGAACACACCCCCTTCTATGGGCCAAGTGTACCCCAGAACCCTGATCAGTTTGAACCAACAAGAAAGGATTGGGACACTTTGTAAATGGAACAACTGTTCATGAAGACACCACAGATGATAGATGGAATTCTGCATGGCAATGTTCATAGTGTCTGCTCACACTTCACCTCCACCCATTTTACCTATGAACATGTTAGGCCACAACAGAATTTGATGGATTACGTTGTGCATGAAAACAAAATCCTTGATAATCCAGCATCTATGCTGCTATATCCTCATTAGCACTTCTCCCTCCAGAGAGAGGAGAAGAGCCAGCTATGGCCAGGCAACCTAGATCTGCCATCTGTGGGCAGCCTTTGCCAAAGTGACCCATCTATACTGACAACATTTTTGCCTAGGCATCATAGCTTATCCCTAAGAACACCTCAAAGAAGACAAATAAAAAAGAAGGAAAGGGAAGAAAGGGTGAGTTTGGGTGCAGAGACAAAGAACTGGACAGATGGACCATCATTATATGTTCAGCCACTTAGGGCAGGCACTCAGTCCTCCAGGAATGGGGATTGGTTCTATCCCAAATTGACACCAACCCCAGATGGAAGCGTGAATAGGCTGCAAAACATAGGCTGCAACGAAGCACTGCCAACTGATTTTCTAAAGGCATTTGATTCCATTCCATTGATTGGACTGACCTCTGGGATATCCTGGGAATTTGTGGGCTCCTGAAGAAGATACTGGATATCATAGACAGCCTACACACAGATACTACAAAGGCAGAGACTCTGAGTATTTTCAGTGAAAATGGCGGTGTGGTAATACACTGTTCAATGTTTACATGGACTGGGTACTGTGTAGGTTTCTAGAAACCAGTGACTTGGGGGCTATTCTTGCCGTGGAAGGTTTACTGTCCTTAACTTTGTGAACGATGCTGTGATCTTTGCAGAATTAATGCACACTCTGATTATAGCACTTGAGAAGCTGAGTGATGAATCAAAGTGTCTGAGTTACAGGTTGCCCTGGATCAAGACTAAGTTTCAGGCTTTTAAGAACTTCCTGGACTCAACCATCAGACGTTCATCTGTATGTGGCAAAAGTGTTGAACTTATACAGACATTCACTTACCATATTTTTCGGACTACAAGTCGCACTTTTTTTATATGTTTTGGCCAGGGGTGCGACCTATACTCCAGAGCGACTTATAAATGAAAATACAAGGGCTGTCAATAAAGTAACGGTCCTTTTTATTTTTTTCAAAAACTATATGGATTTCATTCATATGTTTTTACGTCAGACATGCTTGAACCCTCGTGCGCATGCGTGAGTTTTTCCACGCCTGTCGGTGACGTCATTCGCCTGTGAGCACTCCTTGTGGGAGGAGTCGTCCAGCCCCTCGTCGGAATTCCTTTGTCTGAGAAGTTGCTGAGAGACTGGCGCGTTGTTTGATCAAAATTTTTTCTAAACCTGTGAGACACATCGAAGTGGACACGGTTCGAAAAATTAAGCTGGTTTTCAGTGAAAATTTTAACGGCTGATGAGAGATTTTGAGGTGATACTGTCGCTTTAAGGACTTTTCACGGTGCGAGACGTCGCGCAGCACTCTCAGGCGGCGTCATCAGCCTGTTCAAGCTGAAAACCTCCACATTTCAGGCTCTATTGATCCAAGACGTCGTGAGAGAACAGAGAAGTTTCAGAAGAAGTCGGTTTCAGCATTTTATCCGGATATTCCACTGTTAGAGATTTTTTTAATGAAAGACGTGCGGACGGGTCCGCGCGTCGGGACGCAGCCGCCGCGACGCTCCGCCACAGGAAAAACACCTCTGTTGAAAGCCTTAAGGACAAGTTGGAACATGTCCTGCCTGTTAAACAATTTCTCATATACTCTCTCCACTGAAAGCCATCAAAAGCCGCCTGGATTTTACAAATGGTTATCAACACGGAGGTGTTTTTCCTGTGCCGCTGCACCGCACCGGCTGCGTCCCGACGCGCGGACCCGTCCGCACGTCTTTCATTAAAAAAATCTCCTTTAACAGTGGAATATCCGGATAAATGCTGAAACCGACTTCTTCTGAAACTTCTCTGTTCTCTCACGACGTCCTGGATCAATAGAGCCTGAAATGTGGAGGTTTTCAGCTTGAACAGACTGATGACGCCGCCTGAGAGCGCTGCACGACGTCTCGCACCGTGAAAAGTCCTTAAAGCGACAGTATCACCTCAAAATCTCTCATCAGCCGTTAAAATTTTCACTGAAAACCAGCTTAATTTTTCGAACCGTGTCCACTTCGATGTGTCTCACAGGTTTAGAAAAAATTTTGATCAAACAACGCGCCAGTCTCTCAGCAACTTCTCAGACAAAGGAATTCCGACGAGGGGCTGGACGACTCCTCCCACAAGGAGTGCTCACAGGCGAATGACGTCACCGACAGGCGTGGAAAAACTCACGCATGCGCACGAGGGTTCAAGCATGTCTGACGTAAAAACATATGAATGAAATCCATATAGTTTTTGAAAAAAATAAAAAGGACCGTTACTTTATTGACAGCCCTCGTATACCAGTAGATTCTCAATTAATTTAACGTAATAAAACAATTTTACGTGACAGAGTCGCTCTATGTTTTAAATTGGCCACCAGAAATGGAAATGCAATGCATCATGGGCACTGTAGTATGGCGGCTGCCCTATAGGTCACGCTGGTCACGATAACCAATCAGAGAACAGAACATTGGACGCTTATTCTTCACCTCACCCAGACAATGATTGTGAAACAGCGCGTGAAGCAGACGAACACAGTGCTTGCTGTTATTCCGGGAGGGCTAACAAAACAGCTTCAACCCTTGGATATCAGTGTGTGCAGAGTGTTTAAGTTGATGCTGAGAGCTGCGTGGGAGCACTGGGTGAGCGATGGCGGAGGATTAGCATCTGCACTTGGAAGGAGCTGGCATCGACACCACGGGGAGGTCATGAGCTGCACAGGTAGGTGCTGCACGAACATCGGCAGCTGACACCTGGTGTGTACTATGGTCGACAGCGGGTAATATGTTAGAAAAGAACCGTTCAGCGATGGTGCGGGTTATGGTTTGGCTCGCAATGTGGTCTGCAAAATACAAACATATCTGTAGGCAAAATGCAGCTCACGAGAGGGCACTCGAGGCTTGTGTGACTGTTCCTGCGACGTCTGACTACCATAGAAAAATAAAAATTTCAACATTACTGATAACAAGACAATGAGAAGGCCCGAAAAAATGCCACCAAAAAGAAAATCATACAGATTACAAGTTACGACTAGTGAAATATGCATCCGAAAACAGTATCCATCACAATATTATCATCTATTATAGTCCAGTGCGACTTATTTATGGTTTATTTTTCTTTATAATGGATAAAGTGGCTGATGCGACTTATACTCCAGTGCGACTTATAGTCCAGAAAATACGGTACCTTGGCAGTAACATAAATATATGTCTCTGGTTCCTTGGCCTTTGAGATCGAGATGCATAGGAAGAGCTCATGAAGTCTTGAGGTTGCTGAACAGAGAAATTTGGCAATGCCGATATCCAAGGCAAATGAACATCCACGTCTTTCGGGTCCTGGTGCTGCCTGTTTTCCTGTATGGTTGTGAGACGTGGATGCTAACCAGTGATCTAAGGCAACAACTGGATATATTTGGTGCTAGGTCTCTTCAGAGGATCTTTGGGTACTGCTGGAATGACTTTATATTGAACAAGCGGTGAGTAAGAGAAGCCGAGTATCATTTGCATTGCAAGGCTGCGTTGTCTTCGACATTTTGGCCATGTGACCTGTTTCTCTGTGCATGATTCAGCAGATGTCAGTAGTTGGAGATGACCAAGGGGACAACCATGTTTCAACTGGTTGCAGCAGATAGATGGTTGTTTTAAGAATGTGGTGACTGAATCAACTGTCTGCCTGGATGGTTGCCATCAAGGACTCTATTTGGTTCCATGGTGCCATGAATGCAGCAAAGTGCAGCACCAGTGTGTGTGTGTGTGTTTCTTGAGAATGGCACTTGGGACATTTACTAAATTTGTTTTGTTGAACACAGGTGTTAAAAATTATAATGCTTAAATGCACAAGTACGATCAAACCAATCAATGTACTTATTGGCTGGACTAGAGATGGAAGACAGGCCTATGATTTGAGGAACTCTATACAGGTGCTGGTCATATAATTAGAATATCATGAAAAAGTTGATTTATTTCAGTAATTCCATTTAAAAAGTGAAACTTGTACGAGGTCTGTCCGTAAAGTATCGTACCTTTTTATTTTTTTTAAAAACTATATGGATTTCATTCATATGTTTTTACGTCAGACATGCTTGAACCCTCGTGCGCATGTGTGAGTTTTTCCACGCCTGTCGGTGACGTCATTCGCCTGTGAGCACGCCTTGTGGAAGGAGTGGTCCCGCCCCCTCGTCGGATTTTCATTGTCTGGAAATGGCGGAATGAAAAGGACTTTTTTTCCATCAGAATTTTTTCAGAAGCTGTTAGAGACTGGCACCTGGAAACCATTCGAAAAATTTATCTGGCTTTCAGTGAAAATTTTACGGGCTTCACAGAGCATAAGGACTTTAACTACAGGTTTAAGGACCCCTTTAAGGACGGTCGGTGCTGCGAGCTGCGACGATGCGGCACAAACCACTGGATCATTTCTAAGCTGATGACTCTGTGGATACGAGACCGTCGTGTGCTCTTTCTCTGGTTATCACAAGACCTGGACATCAGCCATTTTCCGGCAGATTTCACTTTTAACAAGAGATTTTGTCATGGAAAGCCGCGCGGAGGCTTCGCGCGTCACGACCGATTCGCTGATGAAGCGAGACAAAGGAACACCTCCGTTTCGGCGTGTTAGAGGACAAGTTGGGACATGTCCAGCTCTCCACAAGTTCTTTTATACTCACTCGACTGGTAAGCACTGAAAGCCGAGATAGAGGAAGTTGTAGAGCACTTCATGCTTCCTGCTGCTGACCAACTTTATGGAGATGCAGATTTCATTTTCCAACAAGACTTGACACCTGCACACAGTGCCAAAGCTACCGGTACCTGGTTTAGGTACTTAATTGGCCAGCAAGCTCACCTGACCTTAACCCCATAGTAAATCTATGGAGTATTGTGAAGAGGGGATAGATCCGACATGCCAGACCCAACAATGCAGAAGAGCTGAAGGCCACTATCAGAGCAACCTGGGCTCTCATACCACCTGAGCAGTGCCACAAACTAATGGACTCCATGCCACGCCACATTGCTGCAGTAATTCAGACAAAAGGAGCCCAAACTATGTATTGAGTGCTGTACATGTTCATACTTTTCAGTTGGCCAACATTTCTAAAAATCCTTTTTTCTATTGGTCTTAAGTAATATTCTAATTTTCTGAGATACTGAATTTGGTATTTTCATTAGTTGTCAGTTATAATCAGCAAAATTAAAAGAAATAAACATTTGAAATATATCCGTCTGTGTGTAATGAATGAATATGATATACGAGTTTCACTTTCTGAATGGAATTACTGAAATAAATCAACTTTTTCATGATATTCTAATGATATGGCCAGCACCTGTAGATGCTTGATGAAGATGGCAGAGCTCTGTCACTGATGGCCACTGCAACATCAGAAGACAGAAAACATGGTGTTTCATAAGTTTTATCTCAAGAAGAAAGCACAGCTCACTTTGCTGGAAACATACTGGGCCAGTTTCTTATGTATCTGCAGGAGCACCAGAGCGAGAGAATTTTTGGAGAGATGTTCATTTTTCAATATTAGCTAAAAATGAAAATATGAACTGGATGGGGATGGGGGGTGTGTGAAAAGGCATTAAAATAACAGAGCAACTGCAACTCTGCGTTCTGTTTCAGATGGATTTTTGAACATCTTTTAGCTCACAGCAGAAGTGGCAACATTTTATATGTAAATTTGAAATTGCTGTTGGTTTTTAAGGGGTAATGTAATCTACAGAAAGTCATTTCTGTAATGAGTCACATTTTGCTTCATCATAAATGGTCATAGTGTAAAAAAAAAAAAAAAAAGACATTTCTGTTTCGTACAGCAAACAATTGTGTTGTAAATTACAGTCTGCTTTACTTCACTTTTGTGTTTTGTGGAAAGGGCAGCCAAACAGGGCTTTGACACAGAATATTATTCATATCAGTGACACCCCTGCAGAGCAGAATGTCTCATTAGACAGGTCAGGACCTGAATGATGACTTCTCTTTTCCCAGATCTCTCCCAGCTAAAAAAAAAAAAAACAGCTTTCATTCTGCATGAGCAGACGTGCCTCACTCGTCCTGAATGCATCCCTGCGTCTCTGTGGATGCAGCGCAGATAAGAGTCCTGATTCTCTGGCCTGGGAACAAGCGAATGTTGTTATTTGTCAAGATCCTGCTGTGATAAGGACATGAGATAATATGAAGCAGCTGCAAGAAGCACTGCAGGATTTCTCTCCTGCAAAGACAGCTTGATGTTTAATTGGGGCGTCCTCAGGGTTCCAGACCGGAAATCAGGTTTTGACATAAAGGCCCCTCTCCTGCACATGTAAATAGCTGACTGAGCATCAGCATGTAGCATGTCCTTTCAAGGAGGTTCTAGTAGGACTACACTTTTCTGCAAGATAATGACACCATCCAATTGAAAATAAAACCAGGAGGAAGGTCGCACGGCCTCCGCCCTGACGCCACCGTGGATCCTGGAGGGTTCCACATTGGCTTTTGTATCTTGCACTTGTATTTATATGTCTCTACCCTATTGTAGTTTGTAATCATCATGTTTGTGTTCCACTCACCTGCAGATGTCTATTTAGTTTTTGTTCGCCAATTGTTATTGTCAAATGACCTTTGACCCATCACACACCAGTCCTCCATGTTGTTCAGTCACTTCCTCATGTGCACTTGCTCCTCCTCCCCCGATCTGACACACCTGTTGCTCATTAGTTTGTTCTGCATTTAAGCCCTCACCAGTTCCCTGTAGATTCACTGTGTTCCAGCTGTTCTTCTCTGTACGTATTTTGTTATTATCCATAATGACTGTTTCTGTGTTTGCTGGAGGTTGGTTCGTGTGTAGAGTTTTTTGGACTCTGCCTCATCAGCCCTGAACTCTTGCTTGCACCGTTGGGGTTTTGTATTTCTAAGTGCCCCGCGAGTGGTGTTAGATGTTCTTGGGTGGCACCCAGACTCCAGCAGACTTCGGGCAAGCATGGGTCAAAAGGCCACTCGCACGGCATTCGACAATTTTCAGCCGCTGGTGCCTCGATGCCGTCATTCAGCCACGGTTCGACATGGACGATGATTTTGTGCAGGTGCTCTGCCACAGCGTGATATGTTCGATCTACGTACAACATGCCGTTCAAATGCTCCAAACATGATCAGATGGCAGTGCACCCTCATCATGCCCGTTGTTCGAATGGGTTTCCGGTGTGAGTGGCATATGAATATAGAGTGCATGTGCCGTGCCCGAATGACTGTGGCAACTGCTGTACGAGGTGTTTGAGAGCGGCTCCAATTTCCCACGAATGCCATTTGACTCCTCCTTCGTGCATCATTCTGCCTCAATAGTGTTAAGTATGTGTGAAGGAGCCCTTAGACAAGAGCAGTAACTTCTGAATATGGCATGTGAGGTCAATATTCTAGTTTAGTCTTGGTGGCCACCAGTGTTTTTCAATTTGAAACAGTGGGTGATTTTTTATGTACTTGTTTTAGATTTGAGATGTCCTTCTTGAAGGTTTTCCTATTCTCCAATATTTTCTTCTAATGGGAAGTATGCAAAATAAGCTAACCATGTATGGTAGCTTCAGTGGCATCCCATATCATAGCAGGAGAAACTGGAGCGTTTTTATTAAGACAGAATTGTGACAAGCCTTTACGGACAAAAGAGCAAAAAGAGTCATTATTCAAAAATGACATGTTTGAGTTCTAGGCATGCTAAATGTCAGGTCAATCTGTAAATACACAGAGGTGTGATCAGTACAATAGAGTCTATGACAGGCCTGGACTGAGTGCAGAAATTGTTAAGGAATGAAAAAATAGTGGAGATGCTTAGGAATAAAATGTATAGTCTCTCGTTTTAGGGTTAATTTCCCACCACACATCTACTAACCTGGTGTCTGTGCACACATTGTAGAGGAGTTTGGATGATCGTGGGGTTGAGATACTGGCAGTGGAGCATAGTAAGAGATTAATAATAAACTGAAAAAAGTATGCAACTCCTGAGAAGAGTAACTATTGACTACAAATTGATGTGGGGATTGTACCTAAGATTCTGTATGTGGCTATTATCCAGCCTCACATGACCAAAATGTCCCCTTTGGTTGAGATAAATAACATCACTTCATCAGTCAATTAGTTAAAATCATTGTAATTTATCTCAAAGACAAACTTTTGACCCAATCTGTTCATAATATGGTTTTCTGTATCGAAGTCAGATTTATAGAAAGATAAATGCATGATCAAAGGTAGCCTATTTGAGAGCATCCTAATACATGATCATATTGATGTTGATGTTCACAGCTCAGTCAATGTGGAGCCTAGGATTTTAATTTTATTCAAAAAGTTGAATGACGTGACCCGCCCTTAGCCCTAAAGGAAATCTTTGTGCTGTGCTGCTATCTGGTGGTTACTGGTGGTATTGCTATATGAGGTGACAAGGCAAGGGCAAGTTTGATAGCTGATGAATTTGCACAATATGATGTCACAAACTGTATAGTTAACTATATGTTAATTCCTGAATGGGTCACCTTAGCCATCATTGCAGCAATTGCCCCCCTGAGAAATTTGTCACAAATCTCCCATGTGCTTTCTGGCAAATTGCAGGTGAAATTTCACATTAAACCTTTCTTTGTGCCACTCCTCCATCAACCTGTATAATTATGTGTCTCTGAATAAAAATGGCTGTAATTTCAAAATGGTTCATTCAAAAATTGTGTTAAACTCCTGTACTTCAAGCACATCTTAACTGCTTAAAGTTAATGCCATTACAAGAACTTACCTCAAATACTTATGGAGCTGGCTGCATGCTCTTTTCAATCCAGTTGATTTTGTGATCGTGGCAGAGACCTGGCAGCAGCATGCAGAGAGTGACAGAGTAGTGCAGCGGATAACTGAAAAAAATGCTTCAAATGGTGATGCAAGCACCAAATTTGGCACACATACTCCTTAGACATTACTCTTTTAAAAATGCCGGGTACCCACGTGAACTTTCAATAGGTGCCCAAGAAGGGGTCAATTGAAGTATTACACAGGGGTCAAAATTTAAAAATGCTCCAATCATATTGAAAGGTACTCCATATTATTTGTCTGATCATAAAGATTCCAAAAAGGTAAATGGACTGCATTTATATAGCGCCTTTCCATCTGCATCAGACGCTCAAAGTGCTTTACAATTGTGCCTCACATTCACCCCGATGTCAGGGTGCTGCCATACAAGGCGCTCACTACACACCGGGAGCAATAGGGGATTAAAGACCTTGCCCAAGGGCCCTTAGTGATTTTCCAGTCAGGCGGGGATTTGAACCCAGGATCTTCTGGTCTCAAGCCCAACACTTTAACCACTAGACCATCACCTCCCATAGTTTGGACTATCTGTGAATGAATGGTCTGGAGTTATGGGGTAAAAACAGCAAGAACACTGAGAAAGGTCAATTTCAGTTTGTACAGGGGTCAAAAGTTAAAGTTGCTCCAATTTTGGTAAAAAGTGGTGCAAATTACTGGTTGAGCTAATAGGACTAATAAATGGAATAGTTTTGACTGTGTTGCATGCTTGGTTTGCAAAGTAAAGGTTAAAAAATATCAGCATCCAATGGATTCTATGACATGTGACATATCAATCAATCAACTTTTTTCTTATATAGCGCCAAATCACAACAAACAGTTGCCCCAAGGCGCTCTATATTGTAAGGCAAGGCCATACAATAATTATGAAAAACCCCAACGGTCAAAACGACCCCCTATGAGCAAGCACTTGGCAACAGTGGGAAGGAAAAACTCCCTTTGAACAGGAAGAAACCTCCAGCAGAACCAGGCTCAGGGAGGGGCAGTCTTCTGCTGAGACTGGTTGGGGCTGAGGGAAAAAACCAGGAAAAACACATGCTGTGAAGGGGGGCAGAGATCGATCACTAATGATTAAATGCAGAGTGATGCATATGGAGCAAAAAGAGAAAGAAACAGTGCATCATGGGAACCCCCCCACAATCTACGTCTAAAGCAGCATAACCAAGGGATGGTCCAGGGTCACCCGATCCAGCCCTAACTATAAGCCTTAGCGAAAAGGAAAGTTTTAAGCCTAATCTTAAAAGTAGAGAGGGTATCTGTCTCCCTGATCTGAATTGGGAGCTGGTTCCACAGGAGAGGAGCCTGAAAGCTGAAGGCTCTGCCTCCCATTCTACTCTTACAACCCTAGGAACTACAAGTAAGCCCGCAGTCTGAGAGCGAAGCGCTCTAATGGGGTAATATGGTACTACGAGGTCCCTAAGATAAGATGGGACCTGATTATTCAAAACCTTATAAGTAAGAAGAAGAATTTTAAATTCTATTCTAGAATTAACAGGAAGCCAATGAAGAGAGGCCAACACGGGTGAGATATGCTCTCTCCTGCTAGTCCCCGTCAGTACTCTAGCTGCAGCATTCTGAACCAACTGAAGGCTTTTTAGGGAACTTTTAGGACAACCTGATAATAATGAATTACAATAGTCCAGCCTAGAGGAAATAAATGCATGAATTAGTTTTTCAGCATCACTCTGAGACAAGACCTTTCTGATTTTAGAGATATTGCGTAATGCAAAAAGGCAGTCCTACATATTTGTTTAATATGCGCTTTGAATGACATATCCTGATCAAAAATGACTCCAAGATTCTCACAGTATTACTAGAGATCAGGGAAATGCCATCCAGAGTAACGATCTGGTTAGACACCATGCTTCTAAGATTTGTGGGGCCAAGTACAATAACTTCAGTTTTATCTGAGTTTAAAAGCAGGAAATTAGAGGTCATCCATGTCTTTATGTCTGTAAGACAATCCTGCAGTTTAGCTAATTGGTGTGTATCCTCTGGCTTCATGGATAGATAAAGCTGGGTATCATCTGCGTAACAATGAAAATTTAAGCAATACCGTCTAATAATACTGTCTAAGGGAAGCATGTATAAAGTGAATAAAATTGGTCCTAGCACAGAACCTTGTGGAACTCCATAATTAACTTTAGTCTGTGAAGAAGATTCCCCATTTACATGAACAAACTGTAATCTATTAGACAAATATGATTCAAACCACCGCAGCGCAGTGCCTTTAATACCTATGACATATGCTACCCTGTAACATAACTAAGCATGATACATGATGCAAACTATTCCTTTTTAAAACTGTATTCACCCAACTAATAATTTGCATCACTTTTTATCAAAATTGGAGCAACTTTAACTTTTGACCCTTGTACAAATTGAAATTTCTCAGTGTTCTTGCTGTTTTTACCCCATAACTCCGGAACATTCATTCACAGATAGTCCAAATGATACCTTTTTGGAATCTTTATGATGAGGCAAATAATATGGAATACCTTTAAATATGATTGGAGCATTTTTAAATTTTGACCCCTGTGTAATACTTCAATTGACCCGCCTATTGAAAGTTCACGTGGGTACCCGGCATTTTTAAAAGGGTAATGTCTAAGGAGTATGTGTGCCAGATTTGGTGCTTGCATCACCATCTGAAGGATCCCTCAGTAAATATTCACTTATCTGCTGCACTAGAGATTCTGTCCTCACAGACTGGACTCATGGTCAGTCCCAAAAACATGATTTTTGGGACTGACCATGATCCTTTCTCTGCCCCAGACAAAGGCAGCGTCTACATCTGGAGTTGGTCCCCGGGTGCTGGACTGTAGCTGCCCACAGCTCATGGTGGTTGGATTGTGTCTAACTGTAATTAGGATGGTTAAATACAGAGGACAGGTTTTGTTGTATGTATGTATGTATGTATGTATGTATGTGCAATGACAATAAAGGCTCTACTCTATTCTATTCCCAAAAAGTCAGTGAAGTACAGTATCTGAGGTACCACCTGGGTCAGGTTCAGGTGTCTCCCTCACCCCCAACCTCCAATTTAGAGGATTGCAGCAATTGCTGTCTGTAGCCATCCTGAGTCCAAAAGACAGGTTAGCACGTAAGATGAATTCTCAGGGACTCCTCCAGGTTAATCCCAGACTTTGTGGCTCTGACTTGCCTCCTGGGTGATCTGGAACAAAAGGTTACACCAGATGTGATGCAACTGGACACAGCTGTGCCAGTGAGCTTTTGGGCAGATACGTTTCAATGCAAAGAACTTGTGCTGCACAAGCCTGACGTCTCTGAAGACAGACAGTGTGGACATGTCTGTGGTGTACATCAGCCGGAAACTCTTACTCCTTGTGAACAAAAATGTAGCATGGTGGAAGAGAGCCTCCTTATCTGGATACCAATTGTTGGCGTTTGATATTATCTCATGGGATGTCCTTTCATTCTCAGTTTTGGACTGCATGTCTATCTAATATGATGCCCTGTTGGTATCTGGCTCTGTAGTCCATTTCATGTTAATGTTGTCCATCGGACATGCCAGAGTGTTGCTGCCAGGCTTTGTGTCTCGCTCACAACATTCTTCTGGTTTTTATTTTTCCCAAATGGATCAGCACCTGTTAATCTCTTTTAAGACATGAAGCTTTTCTTGTTTTGTAATCATTCCTTTTTCCCTACATGTATTCATCCATCAGTTACAGCCTTACAATAACCTGAACTATGACTCCACCCCATTGTTTGACTTATGTCCCCAGGTAGTCAAAGTTAAAGGAGGTCAAAGCTCAAACACTGTGGAAACAGGAATTCTGGGTTTGGACATCACTGGTACATCATCTACAAACCAGAAGCACGCAACATAAGTCACAAAGTCAGAGAAACCTCACATGTGACTTTGATTCACCGCACCTGAAGAAAAATGTTTTCCCCACATCAGAGATCTCATTTCCACATAATCTGGTTCTCTTTGCAGGGGTTCTCTCCGGACTTCCTCGGGACAGCAGATGAGCCATCCATCAGGAATGCTTACATTCCACCGTGTAAACTCTCAGCTACCTCTGTCTGTAACTGGCCAACCTCGTGATGGTACCCTGGCTCTCACCCCCAGTTTCTGGACATTCCATATTTGTTCCAGATGGTGGACATGACTGTGAGGCAGTGTTGTGAAAATTCTCTTCTCTCAGGTGTGCAGGGAGCTTTCACCATGACGGTTTCAGTTTGCTACTGTGTCACGGGATGGAGACACAAGCAGTTCAGTCAATGTAGACTGGCACGTGAGGTCAATTTAACCATCATAAACAGAACAGGTTTGTCTGCTATCAACGGATCCTTGTGGCATTTGTCTGCCTGCCACTCCTTCAGAGTCACATGTTAAAAGGAGTAACAGTTCATTTTGACCACATCATAACAACCAAGAGATCATATTGGTCAGAAGGAGAGGCTGTCCCCTCGTAAAGGCTCACAAAGTTCTTGCAGTACCTCAGACGGACTGAAAAAATGGAATAACCATTGCAAACTGAAGTCGTATTTGACCTAATCTTCATTCTTTGAAGCCATGCAGTTTTATTTTCTGTGTTAGCAGACTCGGACTGATAATCTGTGATTTTGGGCATTTGCCCGGTGGGCCGCTGCACGTTTAGACGTGCGTGGGCCGGCCCACCCATATTTATAGAGATTATGGAAATAGTGTTCTCGAACCGCGCGCTGCTGTCAAAACAAGGAAAATCCGTGATCGGTGAAGCTACAGCGTTTAATCGGTGCAGCTGCAGAACCACTTCCTGAATTTGTGTCAAAATAAAAGTTCTGTAGTGTTTCATACACGGCGCAGTCTTATTCTAGGTTTCAGTTTTGTTTCCGTTTGATCACACAACGGTGACTTACATCGAGCACAATGATTGACATGACCAACAGCCAATGACAATTGGAGAAGCATACAGGGTGGCCAATCAGATTGCAGGAAGAGCAGGTTGCCGCTCCCGCCCCTGTGAATGGATTGAGTCCTCGGCGCCTGGACTTCCTCTCCACTCTTTACTGATACAAGGTTGGAATAGTTTCTTTTATCTTAATTAACTGTGCTTTACTTTTGTTAATCTTTAAATGCAACAGCTACGGACTTCAGCTCCTAATCCTAGCAGTGGTTACACATTACCTCTCTCTCTCTCTCTCTCTCTCTCACTTTGGAGACACAAAAGCTTTTTTTCCGTTTGTGTGCTGTTGCTTCCGTTTTGTCAGACCTGGCGCCAGAAAAAAAAAAAAAAAAAAATTAAGGAGGCGATGAGTTTATCACAGGGGGAAGAAGAAAAATCATTGGAAATGTTTTTTTTGTTGTTGTTACCTCAAAATTTCTGATTACTGTTGATGTTCTGCTGGATGTTAAATACGTGATATTATTAACTAATATTTTGCTATATTTTCCAGTATTTCTTTTTCTTTTTTCTTTTTTTGATAACTCTAACATCCGAGGGGGCGAGGTTGATGACGTGAGGGGCGTCGCCCCCAAACGCCCCCTCGTGGTGCCGGGTCTGCGTTTTGTACTATGATCAAGGTGAAATGACAGTGAAAGTGTGTGTTTAGGTGTGTGTTCATGGTGTTTAGGTGTATAGTATTTGTTCATTGGGGGTTCGGTATGGATGGGTGGGTGTGCGTATTTGGGGGTGGATTTGTCCGGCCAATAGTGGGCTGGTCCAGAGGAAAAATGCCAGGGCCGAATTTTGTTCCCAGTCCGACCCTGTGTGTTAGTAATGACAAACTGAATTGTCCATCAGGTCAGAGTCAGCATTGATCCTAATACTGGTAACCAGTGACATGCAGTGAGGTTGATGGCTGGTGAGGCACTGACTTCATCACAATCAGATTTAAATACATATAAACCTTACAGAGTAGCTTATTGGCAGCAGTTAACAGGTTATGTTTAAAAACTCATATCAGCATTCTTTACACATACAAACTGTCACACATAAAAAGCACATTTAATAAAAAAAATGTTATTATGGTCTTACCTTTACTTAGAAATGAAGTCCATGTGCCGCTCCTTCTGAACAAAAGCGTCAGTGATTTGCTTGTGGAAGTTTTCCTTATCTTCCTTCAGTTTTAAAAGTACTGTATCTCTGTCTCAGTGGAGATCACTGCCAGGGAAGAAAGTCGTCCTTCATCAGTCCTGTTCTGACTGTATGTTTGGAGCCTTTTCTAGCTTTGAATGTGAGTGGTCAACCGCACATGTTTGATGAGAAAATTCTTCAGGTCACATCTGATTCCAGGCATTGTCACAAGTTCCAAAAATAAGGCAAGAATAACAGAAAAAGGCAGTTTCTTGCTGGATGTCCACACAGCCAGACTTCAGTGTGTCCCACTTGTTTGAAAAGAGAGCTGGTTTCTGTTGTCTGAAGCAAACCTTTCAGCTCTGGTCTTCCTTTAATTATTACCTCCTGCTTCAGTTGAAAGTCCAGTTTTAAAAATTGTTTCTGTTTTTAAATATGTAATCCACCATTCTGAAAGTAAAGTCCAGGCGAGAGTTAAAAATAAATGAACAGCTGCTCTTGTAGCTTGCTGTCACTTATTCTGCAGCTGAGGAGTTGCTGCAAGAAGAATCCCTGGGATCACTATTGCCCCCTACCATGAGGCAGGAGAACTGCATGCCTCACTTGGTGCATTTTTGCAGCCATTTTATGTCACTCAGCACACGAAACACGTTACAGACGCATACAGCTGTTGACAAAAAAACCCTGCACATTATATACATCAGCTAAACTATGGAATTTAAGTTCATCCACCAGTGTTTGACCATTTTAATGGCAACACACAAGTTAAAAGGAAAATAACGTTATAGTACAAATCACTGGATAAATATAACCATTTAATTTATTTTTTCATTTTATTTTTTTTTTCTTTCCATGATGACACATCCTGGTCTCACGGCAAGTACTTCCTTGAAGTGAAACACTTTGTGCAGTGGTGTGATGACAACCACTTGGTTTTAAATGTCAATAAAACCAAGGAAATGATTCTGGATCCAAGGACTGTTGGGGACCATACTCCTGTGGTCATACATGGTATTCCCATTGACCAGGTCAACTCATACAGTACTTGGGGCTGCACATAGACAATACCTTCAGCTGGACTGCACATGTGGACAGTTTGTGCTCCCGATTCCATCAAAGACTTTATTTCCTTCGTAGACTTCGTTTGTATGGAGTCAATCAGAAAATTATGTTGTTGTTTTACCAGGCAGTGTTAGAGAGCCTAGTTAGGTATGGCATGACTGCCTGGTACGGCAATCTTTCTGTACAATTTAAAACGAAACTTAACAGACAAATTGATGATGCAATGAAGATAATCGGAAAGAAACAATATCAGTCCCTCAGTTCACTCTATGAAGAGTCTGTTTTGAAAGCAGCTCAGAGGATACTGATGGATTCAGTTCATGTTCTTCACGCAGAGTACACTCTCCTTCCTTCTGGGAGAAGGTACAGAGTTCCTCGGAGTAGACTGAATAGATTTAAAAATTCATTCGTCCCCATGTCTATTAAATTGTTAAACAATAATGTTTAAAATTGGAATTATGCAATATTTATGGTGTTTCTCCTGACTCCTGTCATGTTAATTTGTTATGGATGTGGTTGTGTTTTTATCTGTATTGTTTGTTTTCTCTTTTCTTGTAAGGCACCTAGCATGAGTCCAAGACAAATTTCCCTGAGGGGACAATAAAGTGTATCGTATTGTAAGTCGTGATTCAGCAACACAAAATATACATTAAACTATTTGTTTGTGATATTGTGTGAAAAGCGCCACATTTTCGTGACGGCAGCATGAATTCATTCTAATTCATTCTGTGATGGCTGTATGAAAATAAAGTGAAGTGGGGGGGGGCCGGGTGGTTATGGTTTGGGTGGGGTGAAAGAGTAAGATTAGGTTATGGTTAAGGTTAGGGTCGGGGGTAGGAGTAGGGTTAGGAATAGTGAGTTAAAAAACCCCGTCATGAAAATTTGACTCATTTCATCACAGGAGCACAAAAAAAATGTGAGACTGGGCTGGATGACAGCATTTCACTGCTGGTAACACTGTAACCCAGTAAAGCATGTTATATGCACATATGGTCAACATCTAAACCAGTTCCCCCATGAGTTTTTACACTGGTCAGCAGGACAAAAAACAAGGCCTGTCAAAAGGCAGATGAATTCCTCAAGTCAAGGGATATAGGATTTAATGTATTTATATTTTTTTTAAGTTTATTTTACTTTTTAATTGGTGCCATGTGGCAGCATATTTTATGCAGTTGGGCACCTGGAACAACCTTTCTCTCAGTAAGGATGACCATCTTCCACTGTTGTCAAGGGATCATGAAAAACACCACAGTGGACTTGGAAGTGGCCAGATCTCTGTGGGTGGATACACCTGCTTTTGGTCTGCTTCCACCCATAGTTGATGTATGGAGGAAGTGGTAGTTGCTGTGTTGGACGAGCTCCTTCCTGCAGTGTCGGATGTCGCCTGTTCAATGCGCATATACATATTAGTGCTCAGCCTCGAGACTAGGCACTGTGTCTGCTGTCTCAGTCCATGATTCGACTGCAGTGAACGATGCTCTGATGAGGGAGTCCTTTAATTTGTAGTTTTACTCTGAGATTGATGACTGCCACAGAAGTGACATTTTATTGGTCATGGGTGACTTCAGTGGAAGTACTGGGCTGCTGAGGTCTGCATGGGTCTACTGACTATGGTGAAAATGACTCAATACCCTTTGACTTTACAAAAAAAAACATTGCACGTGAAATTATAGTGCTGGAAGTGTTTCCAAATAAATTTCTGGAGAATTCTGCAGAACTCCAGGGTATACAGATGTGCCCAGTTTGCGATTTCCGACCACGGACTTCTTGTTGCTTCCAGAGGATTCATCTGAAGTTTCACACACTAGTGCCAGCTCAGTCCCCAAGAGTAAAGCCCCATCACACATAACAAGAATGTGGAGGAACCATTCCCAACATGGCAAATATTGCTATAATCCGACACAGTCTGGAGGAAAAAGGCATGGTCAGCCCTGTCAGAATGTATCCGGAGTACCTCATCTACACCTGCATGATGGCATTCAAAGTGTATGTAGACAACAGGTGGATGATATAGACTGCTGTCAGATGGCCATAAAAGGCGCTGTAGACTGTCTGATGTCCAAACGCCTGGATGGCAAACACGCGCTGTGTTCCTCACGTGCGTGTGAGCGTGATGCATGTGTGCTCCACGCACACGCATTGGGCTGCAATTATCACTCAGCCGTGTGTCTGTGTGTGCATGCATAACATTGCATGGGCCACTAAGAGCGCCCGTGCAACTGGACAGCTTCGTTCAAAGTTTGCTGGCAGTGTGCCATGCTGTCCCTTGCATCAGATGGAGCCTTTCCAGGGAACTGTTTTTTCTTGTTTGCTCACTTCAGGAGCACAACGCAGCTCTGGACAGTGCAACGGTTGGATTATCACATGGGATAAATTTTTTTATTTTGTGCGAGAGGATTTCAACCGCAGGCTGCCGTCCCGGCTTCACGTCCGCGCAACAGTCCTAGACCGCTGTTGGAGGTGAGATTCTTGTTTATTAATGGTGCAAGAGCCTGGCCCAACAGTTCCATGTCATATCTCCTACAGAGTTAGAAGGTGATCATTTATTACAGCGTGAAATCCGTTCAGCTCCAAGCAATGACGCGTTACTGCACACCACGGAGAGGCGGAGCTGCCCATGTTATCATCGAGACAATAGTACACATTATTTACTTCACCCACGGGAAGGAATGGACAAATATCTGTACTGTAAGGTCTTTTGTGGATATAACAGCCTGGTCAGATTTGCGGCGGTGTGTGTGCATGATAATAATTCATAATTATTATCATGATGAAGCATGCCACATACATTTCAGCAGTTCCTTAGCGCCCTGGGGGGACATTATTATATGTGGCAGGTGCAGATCCTACCAGCAGACATACATGTCAGACCCATCTCGCGGTTCCCTCGCATGCGCTCACATCATTTTGGATCACGTTTTTCCACCATCTGAATATGTAAATTGCGGTCAGATGGTCCTCAGATTACACATGGGCCACCGTCGGATAGGTGTCCCATCTCGACAGCGCCTGGAGGGTTTTGAACATGTGCATCACGCTCGGGGCCGCCAACTGTATGGACTTCCGCAGATGGCTGTCAGAACATTTTGAAACTGAAATCCGACACTTTTCAGATGTGCGCCGATTCATAATTCTGACACCATTCTCTGTGATTCCGGCTATGTGTGACGGGGGTATAAATTTGACCAGACTTCAAGATTAGAATGTTTCTCTGGAATTTGTTTCCAATCTGGCCGGAAGGACTGGCAGACATGAATGCAACTGGCAATCTGAATGGATTGTAGGAGTTTTTCTAGGTACTGAGGATTGTATTGAAATTGCCACTGTCCATAGGAGGAGGTTTTTCATATCTGAGAGCATTCTAAATATCATCTGGAGGAGTTATAGTGCACAACTTGTCAAAAATACTAGGGTGCACAGGGAGCTGAGACAGTAGGCTGTGATGGTCCTGCGAGTGGATAGGGAGTGATCAGGTCACACACTAACTGTGGTGTAATGACATTTTACCTGCTTACACGGTAAACAGAACAGTTTGTTCCTCAGAACCTACACTCAACAAAAATATAAACGCAACACTTTTGGTTTTGCTCCCATTTTGTATGAGATGAACTCAAAGATCTAAATCTTTTTCCACATACACAATATCACCATTTCCCTCAAATATTGTTCACAAACCAGTCTAAATCTGTGATAGTGAGCACTTCTCCTTTGCTGAGATAATCAATTCAATCAATCAATCAATTTTATTTATATAGCGCCAAACCACAACAAACAGTTGCCCCAAGGCGCTTTATATTGTAAGGCAAGGCCATACAATAATTACGTAAAACCCCAACGGTCAAAACGACCCCCTGTGAGCAAGCACTTGGCTGCAGTGGGAAGGAAAAACTCCCTTTTAACAGGAAGAAACCTCCAGCAGAACCAGACCCAGGGAGGGGCAGTCTTCTGCTGGGACTGGTTGGGGCTGAGGGAGAGAACCAGGAAAAAGACATGCTGTGGAGGGGAGCAGAGATCAATCACTAATGATTAAATGCAGAGTGGTGCATACAGAGCAAAAAGAGAAGAAACACTCAGTGCATCATGGAACCCCCCAGCAGTCTAAGTCCTATAGCAGCATAACTAAGGGATGGTTCAGGGTCACCTGATCCAGCCCTAACTATAAGCTTTAGCAAAAAGGAAAGTTTTAAGCCTAATCTTAAAAGTAGAGAGGGTGTCTGTCTCCCTGATCCGAATTGGGAGCTGGTTCCACAGGAGAGGAGCCTGAAAGCTGAAGGCTCTGCCTCCCATTCTACTCTTACAAACTCTAGGAACTACAAGTAAGCCTGCATAATCCATCCCACCTCACAGGTGTGCCATATCAAGATGCTGATTAGACAACATGATTAGTGCACAGGTGTGCCTTAGACTGTCCACAATAAAAGGCCACTCTGAAAGGTGCAGTTTTGTTTTATTGGGGGGGGGGGGGTACCAGTCAGTATCTGGTGTGACCACCAATTGCCTCATGCAGTGCAACACATCTCCTTCACATAGAGTTGATCAGGTTGTCAATTGTGGCCTGTGGAATGTTGGTCCACTCCTCTTCAATGGCTGTGCGAAGTTGCAACATGGGGCCGTGCATTATCCTGCTGCAACATGAGGTGATGTTCTTGGATGTATGGCACAACAATGGGCCTCAGGATCTCATCACGGTATCTCTGTGCATTCAAAATGCCATCAATAAAATGCACCTGTGTTCTTCGTCCATAACAGATGCCTGCCTATACCATAACCCCACCACCACCATGGGCCACTCGATCCACAACATTTACATCAGAAAACCGCTCACCCACACGACGCCACACACGCTGTCTGCCATCTGCCCTGGACAGTGTGAACCGGGATTTATCTGTGAAGAGAACACCTCTCCAACGTGCCAAACGCCAGCGAATGTGAGCATTTGCCCACTCAAGTCGGTTACGACGACGAACTGGAGTCAGGTTGAGACCCCGATGAGGATGACGAGCATGCAGATGAGCTTCCCTGAGATGGTTTCTGACAGTTTGTGCAGAAATTCTTTGGTTATGCAAACCGATTGTTTCAGCAGCTGTCCGAGTGGCTGGTCTCAGATGATCTTGGAGATGAACATGCTGGATGTGGTGGTCCTGGGATGGTGTGGTTACACGTGGTCTGCGGTTGTGAGGTTGATTGGATGTACTGCCAAATTCTCTAAAACGCCTTTGGAGACAGCTTATGGTAGAGAAATGAACATTCAATACATGAGCAACAGCTCTGGTTGACATTCCTGCTGTCAGCATGCCAATTGCACGCTCCCTCAAATCTTGCGACATCTGTGGCATTGTGCTGTGTGATAAAACTGCACCTTTCAGAGTGACCTTTTATTGTGGGCAGTCTAAGGCACACCTGTGCACTAATCATGGTGTCTAATCAGCATCTTGATATGGCACACCTGTGAGGTGGGATGGATTATCTCAGCAAAGGAGAAGTGCTCACTATCACAGATTTAGACTGGTTTGTGAACAATATTTGAGGGAAATGGTGATATTGTGTATGTGGAAAAAGTTTTAGATCTTTGAGTTCATCTCATACAAAATGGGAGCAAAACCAAAAGTGTTGCGTTTATATTTTTGTTGAGTATACATTTCATCTCAAGAAGGTTCAGTTGTGATAGATGCTTCTGCTGTACTGTCACATTGGGCTGACTACAGTGAGCAGTGGTGAGAAGTTACACACCTCCAATACCAGGGTTATTGTAGCAGATTATCCAGACAGCTATGAATCACCAATTGTTGGGGAGATCACAATTATCCCTAGTGACGAAAAGAAAGGACTTTTTGTCCCAAGCTAGAAAGGAAAGGGTGATCACATGGGTCTAACTATAAGGGTATGACAATGCCCGGAAAGGTGCCTGCAGTGATGATTCTTAATAGGATTCAGTTGGAGCTACTTGCTACACAATGACTGGAACAGTCTGGCTTCACATCCAAGATGTCAATCATCTCATTCTAGCTCTGGGAGTACTCATAGAATGCAAGTGTGAATATTAGCAGTGCTTCTTTTCAGCCTTTTGCAAAGCATTTGTTGCAAGTTCATTCAACTGCTCTAAGGGAGATCCTGAAAATTAGTTTGATCTCCAAGAAGTTGTTGGACATCACAACCAGCTAATATACAGATACTACGGCTGCTGTACAGAGTGGAGGCAGATAGTATGGAGATTTTCCTGGGGAAAACTGATGGATGTGTTCTCATCTCACACTGTTCAATGCTGCCATGGACTGGGTGTTGGGTAGGGCTGTGGAAATCAGTGACTTAAATGTTTTTATCCATGAGAAAAAGTTTACTGACCTTAACTTTGTGGGTGATGCTGTGATCTTTGAGGAATCAATGGATACCCTGACTTCAGCACTTGAGAAGCTGAAGTTGTAGTCACAGTGTGATCGACTGAATAAACTGATGAGTGACTGAAATAATTTGTCCAGTGGCAAAAATTGCCTCATCCTTTTGGTGCATTTGGGGCTTTGATGGAATGGCAACCACCAAAGGTGGGCATGCAGCATTTTCAGACATTAACAGACACCAAACATATAAAACACAGATAACGCACAGATAAAATTAACATCTCAAGAATAAAATGGTTAAAAAAAAGTGCAACGACTGGAGAAACTCTCCATCCAATGGTGGCTCAAAGTTTTGAGCATGCACAAAACTTTCTGATAAACTCAATGGACATCAGTTAACAAAGAACACATTTAACAAATGAGAACAGGATTTGTACAGGAAAAACAAACATCAAAATATTGTATCCATTACTCATACGTTTTCATAATCTCACAGTGTGACTTCAACTTGAGTCAGGAATAGAAGTGTCTGGCCTTTCGATTGTCCTTGATCAAGGCTGAGATCCATTCATTTAATGACTTCCTGAACTCAGCCACAATTAGTGTCATCAGAATCTGTATGGGATGACAGAGTTGAAGTTGAGAAGACATTCACTTATCTCTGCTGTAGGAGCATGGCCTAGCTTTGCTGTAATTAAATAAAACTTTAATGTTTCCTCATCCAGAACCTGAGGTTTGAAGTGAAAGAGAAAAAAAAAAGCTGTTGTTTCACTTCTGACTGGGGCAATTCCTGGTTCAATCTGGAGATACAGTTCAAACACTCCCTGGCCCCCTAAACTCAGCTCATATCACAACAGAACTATAATTCAGAGTTCTTCAAGGGGGTCCTTGAAACCTGTATCTGTGAGATTCCGGTCAGTGTGAATTATAAGACATTTAGAATTGCCTCACGTCAAGGCCAGAAACTTTCCATATTCACCAGAGGATCAGCATTAGTGGTCTCCAATTGGTTCAAAATGCTGCTGCCAGACTTTTGACAGGAAGAAGAAAGTTTGAGCACATTACAACCATTTTGGCATCTCTTTACTGGGCTTCCAGTCCCTCTGAGATCAGATTTTAAGGTTCTGCTACTAACCTATAAAACTGTTCACAGACTGACACCTCCCTTCTCAGCTGATCTAATTAAACCCTACATACCAGCACGGCCTGTGCCTTCTCAGGGTGCACGACTACTTTATGTGAATAAAAAGTCTGCGGGTCAGAGAGCTTTCTCTTATCGTGCCCCTGTTCTGTGGAATGATCTCCCTGTGTCAATAAAACAGTCAGATTCTATAGAGACTTTCAAGTCCAGACATAAGCTAGCATACTAACATAGTATGTTACTATGTTTTTTACCCTTTTAAATGCATTTTATTAGGAAACGGGGCAGGCTGCAGCCTCAACTTTATCTAAAGTCTGGGTCTTTTAGTGATGCTTTGGGCTAGTGGCCGGTGATCACCTCTTCTGTTTTTCTTGTTGCTTAATGCTGACAAATTATACTGTATTTGTTGTCTTTCTGATTCCTGATTCTGTTTTTTTCTCTCTATTTGAGGTGCAGTTCCATCCAGAGATGGGAGCGGTGTCTTCTTCTGCAACCCTCCTGTCCCATGCACCGGCAAAATTTCCTGTATGTTTGTTTTGTAAATTGTTTTGTCAATTGTGTCAGTAGCATGGCCCAAGCAGAGGGTCACCCCATTGAATCTGGTCTGCTTGAGGTTTCTTTCTCAAATCATCATAGGGAATTTTTCCTTACCACTGTCGCCTGTGTGCTTGCTTTGGTGGTTGGTAAGGTTAGACCTTACTTGTGTGAAGCGCCATGAGGCAACTTTGTTGTGATTTGACACTATAAAATTAAATTAATTAAATTATCCCCAGTAAGTTGCTGGACATCATGGTACTGTGAGTCGTTTGTGAATACAGAGTCATTTCTGCAGTACCTAAGGATCCTCCAAAGACTACCAACCGCCAAATCCTCACATTACATTAGTTAGCATCCAAGTCTCACAACTACATATAGTAATGGCTCCTTCACACATAACACAACTGAGGCAGAATGGCACACGAAGGAGGAGTGGCACTCATGGAAAATCAAAGTTGCACTCAAACGTCTCATACAGCAGTTTGCACATCCACTGGGGCATGGTGCATGCACTCTAATGAGGTTGCACTGCCATCTGATCATGTTTGCAGCATTCCCACGGCATGTCATACACAGGTCGGACATAATCGTGCCGCAGCCGAGGAGTAGCACAAAATCATCGGCCATGTCAAACCATGGCCGAATGATGCGATTGAGGCAGCCTTCACACCAGCGGCCAAAAGTTGGTGAAAGTGGCCATTCGACTCACTCTCAGTCGGATTCAGCCAGATTCCAGGTGCCACCCATGAACATCCAACACCACTCTTGGGACACTCAGAAAAGGTGGGGTCATTCACGCTGCCAGTACGAAAATAGAGAGCAGGCGATCACTTTTGAGCTTGATGTGTGAATGGCCCCACATTTTCTAAGTGCCCCAAAAGTGTGCCGTGCCCCCCTTCCCTCCATCCCTGAGCAAAACACAAATGGCGTGCGAGTATGTGGTGTGTCCCCCCCAAGCAACACATATGGTGTGCGAATGCCCCCCCCCACACACACACAAATGAAAAGGTGTGCCAATGGGTCATGTGTCCCCTCCACAAACCACAATCCAACATTGTGGAGGTGCAGCTGAGGTGGAAAATGCTCCAATGGTGGCCGGAGTGCAGTGCGATCGCTGTTCAGTGCAGTGTGCACATCTGGACGGCCTGTCATGTCCATGATGGACGTCAAGTAACACATTCCCTCCCATTACACAATATGGGACATTTTGATCATTTCAGCTGTAGTACCACACATCTAGTTGTGTGCATCTGCGTGCCATTATGAGTTGATGCATGTGACAGGCTCGCGCGCACAGCTGACCAGCATGTCGGAGCAGTGGCCCGCTCATCCTGTCATATTCTGCATGTCCCTCTGGAGGTGGGATCACCACGCAGTAGTGCACGCATGCCAAAACTACAGAGTTAAAAATAAAAAAATTCTCAGTCAGGGGCCAGCACGGCCATCGAGCAGACATCCACATGACATGCAATTGCAACGTGGGGCTTTGGGTGACAGCTAGCCGTCGCTCAGATCATGTCAGCGCAGGCTCACTGACACTGTCAGATGAGAACACGCACATTGTCAGGCAAGAGTACGAGTGACAGCGAGGTGTTCAATTAAAAGAAACAGTGGTAAAATTTAAAAAGACAAACAATGACAAAAACAACCTGAGCTCATTCATGTGTGATGGTTTGCTTCGCTCTGCAAATAGGGGTCACGTCCAGCTCAGGCTCATTCTCTCAGCTGGCACTGACAGGGTGAACACAACATCCATCCATCCATCTTCTACCGCTTAGTCCAATTAAGGGTCGCGGGGGGCTGGAGCCTATCCCAGCAGTCATAGAGCGCGAGGCGGGGTACACCCAGGACAGGACGCTAGTCTGTCGCAGGTGAACACAACATTTTATAATGCTAATATACCAATGCTCAGCATGTCATGAGAGACCAGACACATGTGCATTGCTGTGGCATGTTATGAGTTGATGGCAGATATGTGTTCTGCAGCTGTGATTTGCACCAGACAAGTGGGCATGTCACCAATGAGTTGCAGCAGTTCAGCCCTGTGTCGTCACTGCTCACAGCTGGAGAACACATATCGTGCCATGTAGAACACCACTTCACAACACCCCACTGGGATACACATGTTTCGGCATGCTTTCCTGAGGTGGTAATAAATAGAAACACATAACGCCTTCAGCAGTGCTTCACTGCGCACTGCGGACGGCATCATCCAGGCTGCTCCATTTGAATATATCCGTCTGATCATGTGACCGCTCAGATGATGATCCAAATATCACGTCCACCGCGTGAGTGAGAGTCCACATGATGTGGTGTTCTTTGGTGCACCGCACATGAGTGCGCAGTCATGCTCATTCAATCATGTCAGTTCAGTAATTCCTTGGTTCATGTACAGAGGAACAAGGAACACAGGGACATTATTTCTTGGATTGTCTGCTCTTTATACCAAGAATTAAATATTTTATCACAATCCATTTGAGCTGTCATTTCCAACACAGACCATCACATCATCAGGCATCAATTACACATCATAGAATAATAAGGGGAGCGAAGGAAATTGTTTTGCCAGAGTTCTGAAAAAGTCACAGTAAATTGTTTTGTTTTTCTTTGTTTTTTTATTACAGTGAGAACAGAATCATTACCACTAACATGATTGTCTTACATTTAAACAGTGCATTAATTGTTCTTATGATGTTCCGTACTCTCTCATTAATTTGTCCTTAGACATTTTCATTGATTTATGTACATTTGCACATTATATTTTCACATGCACATCTAATTCCTTCTGCTGCTGTGTAAGCACAATGTGGTCTCCCACCTCTAAGGTGCTAGCAATGTGCTTGTGCACTTGCACACATGCTTGCACGGAACTGTTGTCCCAGTATCGGTCACGCAGGTCCAACCATATTTGGCTTTGCCAAACACCTCTGTCCAACAACTTCAGATCTCCATAAGCTCCTCCCAGGTGATTCTCAAGCTCAAATGCCAAAGAACCAGAAGCATTAATGTCATTGCACAGACAAGTAAATGTCAGAAACAAGTTTGACGCTTTCACACCATAAAGATACACTTTGGATGGCCAAGTTCAGGAAGCCAAGGAAAGCCACAGAAAGACACAGGATAATCCCAAAACCAATCAATCTGGATTCCCAAGTGCTGCAAACATGGTATTCATTGACTTCAATAAGATTACAGGATTGTCCACAAAATAAAGTCATTCAACCCTTTTTCACCAATAAAGCAACCATCTATATGGCTGGTTTCCACAACCCTATCCATCACCCAGTCCATGCAAGCTTTAACAACTGTGAGTCGATGATATAAATTCACCAGTATGACAGTATAGCAACCAGTATTTTAGAGGAAAAAGTAAGTCTCTGCCCCACAACATATTGTTGGAATGACCAGTCTAAATGTGTTTTTTCATTGACAGCCATCTGGTCACTTAAAGGTCTTCACACTTCAGACAGTGCAGCCCCAACAATGTGGAGTTTTCCAAGCTCTCTCAAAAGCAGGGGAAGACGAGGAATAGACGGTCATCCTTGCAGAGTGAAAGGATGTTCCAGGTACCCACACGCATAAGCCATCTCATGTTTGGACCTGGGCACTGCCTTGCAGTCGAAGTCCCCCCAGTACTGCACCAACTGTCATCTTCCAAAGAGAAAACCCTTAGTGCAATCCTGAGGTTTCTGGGTTTTGGGAGATTAGGCTCCAGATGCCTTTCCCCCATCCCCTTCATAATGCGCACCACCTTTCAATAGATAATACAAATAAGAATCTCTTGGAGCTACACAAGATGGTTTTCAATCCCACCACCAGCCCCCAAAAAGATTAACTGTGGGTTGGAGGACCACCTAATATCCAGATGCAGAAATGTGTCCAGGGTACACACACAAAATACTGATACAACTAATTCAAAAACTAAATATAACACAATGCTAAAATACTCTCGGCCATATGAGCTTTGTCTTCTTTATAATTTGTAGTTGTTTAATTGGTATCCCAGTACAAACTATATATATATATAATTACACAGTCATTATTATTTACATTAATTACTAAGATCCTATTGTCTTATTTACAATTTGCACATCCAATACCATCAAAAGCAGCATGGGGTCACTGCAGGTGATGGTGCTGTCCCCCTTCCTGTTCACATACAACACCTCAGACATCAGGTTCCGGTCTCAGTCATGCCACCTGCAGAAGTTTTCGGATGACTGTGCCATTGTGGGCTGCATCAGCAGTGATCAGGAGCCTGAGTACAGAAGTGTGGTGGACAGGTTTGTTTGATTTTGATGGCATAAAAACCCCTTCTTGCCTTGTCTCTCAGGTCATTTACAGCTTTGTTGAAATTGCCTGTGGTGTTGATGTTTATTCCGATGTATGTGTAGTTTTTTGTGTGTTCTAGAACCGTCTTTTCCAGGGATAAATTATATTTCTGTGACTGAAGGCTGGGTCCTTTTTAGAATATCGTAATTTTTGTCATGGTTAGATTCACTGTCAAGGCCCAGGTTTGGGAGACATTGTGTAGAAGGTCAAGTTGTTGTCGTAGTCCTTCTTTGGTTGAAGACAGCAACACCAGGGCATCTGCTAAAAACAGGCATTTGATTTCTGTGTCCACTAGAGTGATGCCTGGTGCTACATACTGTTCTATTGATTTGGCCACTTCATTGATGTATATGTTGAAGAGGGTTGAGCTCAAACTCCATCACTTTTTTTACCAGTCTGTGTGTTTTTGTCTTAACAGCGCAATTGTTGTTGGTGTACATTGACTTTATGATGTCATGTTTTTCCTCCAACCCCACTTTCCAACAGTTTGTACAGCAGACCCTTGTGCCAAATTGAATTGAATGCTTTTTTTTTAAATCTACAAAACATGAGATTGATTTGCCTTCTTTTTTGTTTGTTTGTTTAGTTGGTTGCCAATCAAGGTGCTGATGGTGAAAATATAGTCTGCTGTGCAGTAATTCATTTAAAAAACAATTTGGGATTTGCTCAGGGTGTTATTTTCAGTAAGGAATTGTTGGAGTCTGTGGTTGATAATCATGCAGAAGATTTTCCTGAGGTTGCTGTTGACACAGACTCCACGGTAGTTATTAAGGTTAAGTTTGTCACCACTTTTGTGCAGCGGCATTATCAGCAGGCTCGGACTGATAATCTGTGATTTTGGGCATTTGCCCGGTGGGCCGCTGCACGTTTAAATGTGCGTGGGCCGGCCCTCCCATATTTATAGAGATTATGGAAATATACAGTGTTCTCGAACCGCGCGCTGCTGTCAACACGAGGAAAGTCCGTGATCGGTGAAGCTACAGCATTTAATCGGCGCAGCTGCAGAACCACTTCCTGAATTTGTGTCAAAATAAAAGTTCTGTAGTGTTTCATACACGGCGCAGTCTTATTCTAGGTTTCAGTTTTGTTTCCATTTGATCACACAACGGAGACTTACATCGAGGACAATGATTGACATGACCAACAGCCAATGACAACTGGAGAAGCATACAGGGTGGCCAATCAGATAGCAAGAAGAGCAGGCGGCCGCTCCCGCCCCTGTGAATGGACTGACTCCTCGGCACTTGGACTTCTCTCCGCTCTCCTACTGATTACAAGGTTGGAATCATTTCTTTTATCCTAATTAACTGTGCTTTACTTTTGTTAATCTTTAAATGCAACAGCTACGGACTTCAGCTCCTTAATTTGCTGCTGTGTGAATCCTAGCAGTGGTTACACATTACCTCTCTCTCTCTCTCTCACTCACTCACACACACACTTTGGAGACAAAAAAACTTTTTTTCCGCTTGTGTGCTGCTTTTGCTTCCGTTTTGTCAAACCCGGCGCCAGGAAAAAAAAAATATTAAGGGGTGATGTGTTTATCATCACCCCCCCCCCCAAAAAAACAAAGTGCGCACCGGAGGAGACGTGCGCTCCTGTAAAGCTCGTGTATTTACGCTGCACCATTGTAAGAGACTGACTAAGAGAGAAGAGTGATGACAGTATTTTTTAAAATTATTATTTGAACGTATAGACGCTCGGTCAAGTGATCTCCTGCATACCACAGAGCCGGTGTTCTGTCGAGATGAGATGCGCCAACTTTTGACACGCTGAGCTGTGACGTACCTTCGCATTGTCCAATAGGAACGACGCGTCGGGCCAAAACACGGAAGACTCGTGGCAGAAACCACTGATCTCTACAAAATGGATTGGACTAATCCGATTGGTGCAGAAACCACTGATCTGTACAAAACATTAACGTGTGACAGGGCTGCTCATTTATAGAGCAGTTTTCTGAAGAAAAATCATTGGAAATGTTTTTTTGTTGTTGTTACCTCAAAATTTCTGATTACTGTTAAAAAAAGTTTAGAACACTTGTAATTAAAACAGGTAAATAAATCAATAAATGGTTCTTTAGAAACCTTTCATCTGTATTAAAACCACCTGTTATTTCAGATTAATTTCTTGTTTAACATAAGGAACCTCAGACATTTATTTTTAGACAAAATAACATGGAAACTTTTATATTTTTTGAAGTCTGGTAGATTATTTAAATCTTATTTCAACCAGAAAAACAAACACTAAATAAATACAAATGTTTATTATAAATACAAAAGGAAATAATTTAACAATGACTGCAGTGGGATTGTAAAGTAGGATTTCTGTGACATAAACCTCATGATGTCACAGGCCATGAAGCAGCCTGTGCTGCTTCATGGCCTGTTTGGTGCCTTGATTGGGGCACTCCTTCTGCTGAATCACCTCTGGATTATTTGCACATTATTCACTTTGTGTGTTTTTGGGAATTCGCTAGCTTAGCGCAGCTACTAGCTCTTAGCCGGTTTAGCATGGCGGCTTCTCCTGTCTCTCCCGTACTTTTCTGCTCTGGGTGTGAAATGTTTAGTTATTCCTCGGCCTCCTTTAGCAGTAACGGTACTTGTAATAAGTGCAGCTTATTCGTAGCTTTGGAGGCCAGGCTGGGCGAATTGGAGGCTCGGCTCCGCACCGTGGAAAATTCTACAGCTAGCCAGGCCCCTGTAGTCGGTGCGGACCAAGGTAGCTTAGCCGCCGTTAGTTCCCCCCTGGCGGATCCCGTGCAGTCGGGAAAGCAGGCTGACTGGGTGACTGTGAGGAGGAAGAGTAGCCCTAAACAGAAGCCCCGTGTACACCGTCAACCCGTTCACATCTCTAACCGTTTTTCCCCACTCGACGATACGCTCGCCGAGGATCAAACTCTGGTTATTGGCGACTCTGTTTTGAGAAATGTGAAGTTAGCGACACCAGCAACCATTGTCAATTGTCTTCCGGGGCCAGAGCAGGCGACATCGAAGGACATTTGAAATTGCTGGCTAAGGCTAAGCGTAAATTTGGTAAGATTGTAATTCACGTCGGCAGTAATGACACTCGGTTACGCCAATCGGAGGTCACTAAAATTAACATTAAATCGGTGTGTAACTTTGCAAAAACAATGTCGGACTCTGTTGTTTTCTCTGGGCCCCTCCCCAATCAGACCGGGAGTGACATGTTTAGCCGCATGTTCTCCTTGAATTGCTGGCTGTCTGAGTGGTGTCCAAAAAATGAGGTGGGCTTCATTGATAATTGGCAAAGCTTCTGGGGAAAACCTGGTCTTGTTAGGAGAGACGGCATCCATCCCACTTTAGATGGAGCAGCTCTCATTTCTAGAAATCTGGCCAATTTTTTTTGGATCCTCCAAACTGTGACTGTCTAGCGTTGGGACCAGGAGGCAGAGCTGTGGTCTTATACACCTCTCTGCAGCTTCTCTCCCCCTGCCATCCCCTCATTACCCCATCCCCGTAGAGACGGTGCCTGCTCCCAGACCACCAATAACCAGCAAAAATCTATTTAAGCATAAAAATTCAAAAAGAAAAAATAATATAGCACCTTCAATTGCACCACAGACTAAAACAGTTAAATGTGGTCTATTAAACATTAGGTCTCTCTCTTCTAAGTCCCTGTTGGTAAATGATATAATAATTGATCAACGTATTGATTTATTCTGCCTAACAGAAACCTGGTTACAGCAGGATGAATATGTCAGTTTAAATGAGTCAACACCCCCGAGTCACACTAACTGTCAGAATGCTCGTAGCACGGGCCGGGGCGGAGGATTAGCAGCAATCTTCCATTCCAGCTTATTAATTAATCAAAAACCTAGACAGAGCTTTAATTCATTTGAAAGCTTGTCTCTTAGTCTTGTCCATCCAAATTGGAAGTCCCAAAAACCAGTTTTATTTGTTATTATCTATCGTCCACCTGGTCGTTACTGTGAGTTTCTCTGTGAATTTTCAGACCTTTTGTCTGACTTAGTGCTTAGCTCAGATAAGATAATTATAGTGGGCGATTTTAACATCCACACAGATGCTGAGAATGACAGCCTCAACACTGCATTTAATCTATTATTAGACTCTATCGGCTTTGCTCAAAAAGTAAATGAGTCCACCCACCACTTTAATCATATTTTAGATCTTGTTCTGACTTATGGTATGGAAATAGAAGACTTAACAGTATTCCCTGAAAACTCCCTTCTGTCTGATCATTTTTTAATAACATTTACATTTACCCTGATGGACTACCCTGCAGTGGGGAATAAGTTTCATTACACTAGAAGTCTTTCAGAAAGCGCTGTAACTAGGTTTAAGGATATGATTCCTTCTTTATGTTCTCTAATGTCATATACCAACACAGAGCAGAGTAGCTACCTAAACTCTGTAAGGGAGTTAGAGTATCTCGTCAATAGTTTTACATCCTCATTGAAGACAACTTTGGATGCTGTAGCTCCTCTGAAAAAGAGAGCTTTAAATCAGAAGTGTCTGACTCCGTGGTATAACTCACAAACTCGTAGCTTAAAGCAGATAACCCGTAAGTTGGAGAGGAAATGGCGTCTCACTAATTTAGAAGATCTTCACTTAGCCTGGAAAAAGAGTTTGTTGCTCTATAAAAAAGCCCTCCGTAAAGCTAGGACATCTTTCTACTCATCACTAATTGAAGAAAATAAGAACAACCCCAGGTTTCTTTTCAGCACTGTAGCCAGCCTGACAAAGAGTCAGAGCTCTATTGAGCTGAGTATTCCATTAACTTTAACTAGTAATGACTTCATGACTTTCTTTGCTAACAAAATTTTGACTATTAGAGAAAAAATTACTCATAACCATCCCAAAGATGTATCGTTATCTTTGGCTGCTTTCAGTGATGCCGGTATTTGGTTAGACTCTTTCTCTCCGATTGTTCTGTCTGAGTTATTTTCATTAGTTACTTCATCCAAACCATCAACATGTTTATTAGACCCCATTCCTGCCAGGCTGCTCAAGGAAGTCCTACCATTATTTAATGCTTCAATCTTAAATATGATCAATCTATCTTTGTTAGTTGGTTATGTACCACAGGCCTTTAAGGTGGCAGTAATTAAACCATTACTTAAAAAGCCATCACTTGACCCAGCTATCTTAGCTAATTATAGGCCAATCTCCAACCTTCCTTTTCTCTCAAAGATTCTTGAGAGGGTAGTTGTAAAACAGCTAACTGATCACCTGCAGAGGAATGGTCTATTTGAAGAGTTTCAGTTAGGTTTTAGAATTCATCATAGTACAGAAACAGCATTAGTGAAGGTTACAAATGATCTTCTTATGGCTTCGGACAGTGGACTTATCTCTGTGCTTGTTCTGTTGGACCTCAGTGCTGCTTTTGATACTGTTGACCATAAAATTTTATTACAGAGATTAGAGCATGTCATAGGTATTAAAGGCACTGCGCTGCGGTGGTTTGAATCATATTTGTCTAATAGATTACAGTTTGTTCATGTAAATGGGGAATCTTCTTCACAGACTAAAGTTAATTATGGAGTTCCACAAGGTTCTGTGCTAGGACCAATTTTATTCAATTTATACATGCTTCCCTTAGGCAGTATTATTAGACGGTATTGCTTAAATTTTCATTGTTACGCAGATGATACCCAGCTTTATCTATCCATGAAGCCAGAGGATACACACCAATTAGCTAAACTGCAGGATTGTCTTACAGACATAAAGACATGGATGACCTCTAATTTCCTGCTTTTAAACTCAGATAAAACTGAAGTTATTGTACTTGGCCCCACAAATCTTAGAAGCATGGTGTCTAACCAGATCGTTACTCTGGATGGCATTTCCCTGATCTCTAGTAATACTGTGAGAAATCTTGGAGTCATTTTTGATCAGGATATGTCATTCAAAGCGCATATTAAACAAATATGTAGGACTGCCTTTTTGCATTTACGCAATATCTCTAAAATCAGGTCTTGTCTCAGAGTGATGCTGAAAAACTAATTCATGCATTTATTTCCTCTAGGCTGGACTATTGTAATTCATTATTATCAGGTTGTCCTAAAAGTTCCCTAAAAAGCCTTCAGTTGGTTCAGAATGCTGCAGCTAGAGTACTGACGGGGACTAGCAGGAGAGAGCATATCTCACCCATATTGGCCTCTCTTCATTGGCTTCCTGTTAATTCTAGAATAGAATTTAAAATTCTTCTTCTTACTTATAAGGTTTTGAATAATCAGGTCCCATCTTATCTTAGGGACCTCGTAGTACCATATTACCCCATTAGAGCGCTTCGCTCTCAGACTGCGGGCTTACTTGTAGTTCCTAGGGTTTGTAAGAGTAGAATGGGAGGCAGAGCCTTCAGCTTTCAGGCTCCTCTCCTGTGGAACCAGCTCCCAATTCAGATCAGGGAGACAGATACCCTCTCTACTTTTAAGATTAGGCTTAAAACTTTCCTTTTCGCTAAGGCTTATAGTTAGGGCTGGATCGGGTGACCCTGGACCATCCCTTGGTTATGTTGCTTTAGACGTAGACTGTGGGGGGGTTCCCATGATGCACTGTTTCTTTCTCTTTTTGCTCCGTATGCATCACTCTGCATTTAATCATTAGTGATCGATCTCTGCCCCCCTTCTCGGCATGTCTTTTTCCTGGTTCTTTCCCTCAGCCCCAACCAGTCTCAGCAGAAGACTGCCCCTCCCTGAGCCTGGTTCTGCTGGAGGTTTCTTCCTGTTAAAAGGGAGTTTTTCCTTCCCACTGTGGCCAAGTGCTTGCTCATAGGGGGTCGTTTTGACCGTTGGGGTTTTTCATAATTATTGTATGGCCTTGCCTTACAATATGGAGCGCCTTGGGGCAACTGTTTGTTGTGATTTGGCGCTATATAAGAAAAAAGTTGATTGATTGATTGATTTAAACTTGTAATTTTGTCAAAATATGTAATTGCCTTTAATGTTATCAGGATGCCCCCTCGTGGTGCCGGGTCCGCGTTTTGTACTATGATCAAGGTGAAATGACAGTGAAAGTGTGTGTTTAGGTGTGTGTTCATGGTGTTTAGGTGTATGGTATTTGTTCATTGGAGGTTCGGTATGGACGGGTGGGTGTGCGTGTTTGGGGTGGATTCGTCGGGCCAATTGTGGGCTGGTCCAGAGTAAAAATGCCAGGGCCGAAATTTGTTCCCAGTCCGACCCTGATTATCAGTCCTTGTTCCAAATATTGAGGAAGATCCCGGAGCTCAGGACAATGTTAAAGAGCTTTAATATGGCCAAATGGAATTTGGGAACGGTGAATTTGATCATTTCATTTAGGATGTTGTCAACTCCACAGGCCTTCTTGGTTTCAACTGACTTGATTTTGTCCTGCAGTTCTTACAGGGTATGGGGTCATCTCGTGGATTCTGGTAATCTTTTATGGCTGACTCTCAGCTTTGTAGTTTGCCTTGTATTGTTGTTTCTCTTAGTTTTCCTCTATTGGACCAAATAGCTTGGTGAAGTGGTTTACCCACACATCTCCATTTTGTGTGGGTAGATCTTCATGTTTCTGTTTATTTAGGCTGTTTCAATTTTCCCAGAATTAATTTGTTTTTATGGACTCTTCAGTAGTGTGTAGCTGGTTTCTAACATGTTGCTCTCGTTTTTTTTTTGTTTTTTTTTTGTTTACGTTTTGTGACAGTGAAGGTGTGTGTTTTGGTTTTCTGGATCTGTTTTTTGGTTTGATATGTTTCTTAACTTCTTTTTGAGATTTTTACATTCATTGTCAAACCATTTGTCATGGTTTTGGTTGTTTTTGACTTTTTTGTTTGGAGCTTTTTGGTTTGCTAGGGATACTGAAAGGTCAAATATATTATTGAGGTTTTCTAACACCTTGTTTACACCTTCACTGTTATGTTCAAATTTATTTATTTTTTTTCAGAAACTGGTCTATAAGAAATTGGATTTGTTGCTGATTAATAGCATTTTAGTATGTTTCTGTACTATTTTGTTCCATTTGTAGTGTGTTTTGATAGTGTGTAGTTTGGTTTGTTGTGAAACCTCTTGAATTGGTGTTGATCTGTTCAGTTTTACTGTGATCTGATAGGGGTGTTAGTGGGCTGACTGTGAACGCTCTGAGCGACACTCGGCTGATGTCAGTGATGAAGTCATCTACTGTGCTGTCACCCAGAGATGAGCTATAGGTGTGTTTACCGTAGGAGCCTACTTCTGCAGCGGGCTGGCCGCAGTCACAGGATTTTATAGTGGCCCTTAGTGGCCCTACAGGCACCTCAGTTACTGCACCCTCAGAACATACTAGATACTACATTAACTTTAGTATAAATGCTCATAAAACATTTTTGACTGTCAATGACATAAACAAGAAGTGATGCTTCCCACCTAACCCATAATGGACTGCATTGATATTGTGATTTTCATCTATATAAGAAGCTCAAAGCACTTCACAGTAATGCCTTCACACACACTCCATTCACAATCCATTCACACACACGCACACACACACACACACACACACACACACACACACACACGTCAGCGTGCTGCTGTGTAAGGCACTCAGTATACACCAGGAGCATAACGTCAACCCAGAACAAGAGAAGATCACCTGGTAAAAGGTGCAAGGGCACCTTGGTCCTGGTGACGTGGTGTATGTTTGCCTTTTCCGTTCATATTTTGTTGTCCATTCAGTCGAGGACTCAAACATTCCAGCACCAAGGCTCTGTCTCCACCTTGGAAGCTTTTTCAAATCATTGCAAATTGTTTACAATTCTTCACACTACACCAGTCGCTCTGGTGCTGCTCAGATAAACGGTGCCAATGAGAGTCACAGGACAGGATGTGATTAAGAGTCACTGTTTGAAACCTTGTAATGAAAATGTTTTGAGGTTTGCCACGTTCTATCGAGCTCGCTTAACAGATCCATGAAACAAATGTGTGCTGATAACTGCAGCTCACAAACGGAGTACAGACGGAGTTCCATGAATTACAGCACCAAATAAAAACCACCGCACATTTATCACGGAGATGGAGTGATGTTGACATCTGCAGACACATTCTTTAGCTGTTTTGAGAGCTGCATCTGAAGCTGCACAGCGTGTCAGTAATGCTGTCACCAACCACAGAACCAATTTAAGCAGGTATATTACACATGCTATAGATTGTGCAGCAGGAGCTGTAAAACCCTCATGCTTCGAATCAACCTAGTGAAGTAGTGTTTTTCCATTGTTAAAATGAAATGTTCTGTTTGTTAAAGTGTGTTTTTAATATCGTAGCATCTTCACATGCACATGATGGAGTCCCTTCAAGTATGATCTAACAGTCAGCTGTCCATCATCCTTAATTAAAGGAGAACTAAGTAACTTTTGGCCTTAATTTGTACAGCTTGGGAGTAATTTTAATGGTTAAATGACTTGTTTGGGGGAGAATGGGGGCGCTGTCTCCCCCACCAGGGTTTTTGTAGCAGAAAACCCAGTTTTGCAACTTCAGAGAAACTGACCTGGTGTTGTGTGAACGAGAGTCTCGGGTCTTGCGAGAAACATGAACTGCTTTATACCACAACAACAACAACAACAACAACAAAAAAAAAACACATACGCCCTCTGTCGAGACACCTGTGAGCTAGCGGCTATATGAATGAGCCAAATAAGACTTTGTTTCTTACATATTCATAATCGTGACAAGGCCGGTGACAAAAAAAAAAACTTTGGATGAAGCGAGGAAGAGAAAAACAGTGTGACAGAGCTAGCGGCCACAATCAATCAATCAATCAACTTTTTTCTTATATAGCGCCAAATCACAACAAACAGTTGCCCCAAGGCACTCCATATTGTAAGGCAAGGCCATACAATAATTATGAAAAACCCCAACGGTCAAAACGACCCCCTATGAGCAAGCACTTGGCCACAGTGGGAAGGAAAAACTCCCTTTTAACAGGAAGAAACCTCCAGCAGAACCAGGCTCAGGGAGGGGCAGTCTTCTGCTGAGACTGGTTGGGGCTGAGGGAAAGAACAGGAAAAAGACATGCCGAGAAGGGGGGCAGAGATCGATCACTAATGATTAAATGCAGAGTGATGCATACGGAGCAAAAAGAGAAAGAAACAGTGCATCATGGGAACCCCCCCACAGTCTACGTCTAAAGCAACATAACCAAGGGATGGTCCAGGGTCACCCGATCCAGCCCTAACTATAAGCCTTAGCGAAAAGGAAAGTTTTAAGCCTAATCTTAAAAGTAGAGAGGGTATCTGTCTCCCTGATCTGAATTGGGAGCTGGTTCCACAGGAGAGGAGCCTGAAAGCTGAAGGCTCTGCCTCCCATTCTACTCTTACAAACCCTAGGAACTACAAGTAAGCCCGCAGTCTGAGAGCGAAGCGCTCTAATGGGGTAATATGGTACTACGAGGTCCCTAAGATAAGATGGACCTGATTATTCAAAACCTTATAAGTAAGAAGAGAATTTTAAATTCTATTCTAGAATTAACAGGAAGCCAATGAAGAGAGGCCAACACGGGTGAGATATGCGCTCTCCTGCTAGTCCCCGTCAGTACTCTAGCTGCAGCATTCTGAACCAACTGAAGGCTTTTTAGGGAACTTTTAGGACAACCTGATAATAATGAATTACAACAGTCCAGCCTAGAGGAAATAAATGCATGAATTAGTTTTTCAGCATCACTCTGAGACAAGACCTTTCTGATTTTAGAGATATTGCGTAAATGCAAAAAGGCAGTCCTACATATTTGTTTAATATGCGCTTTGAATGACATATCCTGATCAAAAATGACTCCAAGATTTCTCACAGTATTACTAGAGATCAGGGAAATGCCATCCAGAGTAACGATCTGGTTAGACACCATGCTTCTAAGATTTGTGGGGCCAAGTACAATAACTTCAGTTTTATCTGAGTTTAAAAGCAGGAAATTAGAGGTCATCCATGTCTTTATGTCTGTAAGACAATCCTGCAGTTTAGCTAATTGGTGTGTATCCTCTGGCTTCATGGATAGATAAAGCTGGGTATCATCTGCGTAACAATGAAAATTTAAGCAATACCGTCTAATAATACTGCCTAAGGGAAGCATGTATAAAGTGAATAGAATTGGTCCTAGCACAGAACCTTGTGGAACTCCATAATTAACCTTAGTCTGTGAAGAAGATTCCCCATTTACATGAACAAACTGTAATCTATTAGACAAATATGATTCAAACCACCGCAGCACAGTGCCTTTAATACCTATGACATGCTCTAATCTCTGTAATAAAATTTTATGGTCAACAGTATCAAAAGCAGCACTGAGGTCCAACAGAACAAGCACAGAGATAAGTCCACTGTCCGAAGCCATAAGAAGATCATTTGTAACCTTCACTAATGCTGTTTCTGTACTATGATGAATTCTAAAACCTGACTGAAACTCTTCAAATAGACCATTCCTCTGCAGGTGATCAGTTAGCTGTTTTACAACTACCCTCTCAAGAATCTTTGAGAGAAAAGGAAGGTTGGAGATTGGCTATAATTAGCTAAGATAGCTGGGTCAAGTGATGGCTTTTTAAGTAATGGTTTAATTACTGCCACCTTAAAGGCCTGTGGTACATAACCAACTAACAAAGATAGATTGATCATATTTAAGATTGAAGCATTAAATAATGGTAGGACTTCCTTGAGCAGCCTGGCAGGAATGGGGTCTAATAAACATGTTGATGGTTTGGATGAAGTAACTAATGAAAATAACTCAGACAGAACAATCGGAGAGAAAGAGTCTAACCAAATACCGGCATCACTGAAAGCAGCCAAAGATAACGATACATCTTTGGGATGGTTATGAGTAATTTTTTCTCTAATAGTCAAAATTTTGTTAGCAAAGAAAGTCATGAAGTCATTACTAGTTAAAGTTAATGGAATACTCAGCTCAATAGAGCTCTGACTCTTTGTCAGGCTGGCTACAGTGCTGAAAAGAAACCTGGGGTTGTTCTTATTTTCTTCAATTAGTGATGAGTAGAAAGATGTCCTAGCTTTACGGAGGGCTTTTTTATAGAGCAACAAACTCTTTTTCCAGGCTAAGTGAAGATCTTCTAAATTAGTGAGACGCCATTTCCTCTCCAACTTACGGGTTATCTGCTTTAAGCTACGAGTTTGTGAGTTATACCACGGAGTCAGACACTTCTGATTTAAAGCTCTCTTTTTCAGAGGAGCTACAGCATCCAAAGTTGTCTTCAATGAGGATGTAAAACTATTGACGAGATACTCTAACTCCCTTACAGAGTTTAGGTAGCTACTCTGCTCTGTGTTGGTATATGACATTAGAGAACATAAAGAAGGAATCATATCCTTAAACCTAGTTACAGTGCTTTCTGAAAGACTTCTAGTGTAATGAAACTTATTCCCCACTGCAGGGTAGTCCATCAGGGTAAATGTAAATGTTATTAAAAAATGATCAGACAGAAGGGAGTTTTCAGGGAATACTGTTAAGTCTTCTATTTCCATACCATAAGTCAGAACAAGATCTAAAATATGATTAAAGTGGTGGGTGGACTCATTTACTTTTTGAGCAAAGCCGATAGAGTCTAATAATAGATTAAATGCAGTGTTGAGGCTGTCATTCTCAGCATCTGTGTGGATGTTAAAATCGCCCACTATAATTATCTTATCTGAGCTAAGCACTAAGTCAGACAAAAGGTCTGAAAATTCACAGAGAAACTCACAGTAACGACCAGGTGGACGATAGATAATAACAAATAAAACTGGTTTTTGGGACTTCCAATTTGGATGGACAAGACTAAGAGACAAGCTTTCAAATGAATTAAAGCTCTGTCTAGGTTTTTGATTAATTAATAAGCTGGAATGGAAGATTGCTGCTAATCCTCCGCCCCGGCCCGTGCTACGAGCATTCTGACAGTTAGTGTGACTCGGGGGTGTTGACTCATTTAAACTAACATATTCATCCTGCTGTAACCAGGTTTCTGTTAGGCAGAATAAATCAATACGTTGATCAATTATTATATCATTTACCAACAGGGACTTAGAAGAGAGAGACCTAATGTTTAATAGACCACATTTAACTGTTTTAGTCTGTGGTGCAATTGAAGGTGCTATATTATTTTTTCTTTTTGAATTTTTATGCTTAAATAGATTTTTGCTGGTTATTGGTGGTCTGGGAGCAGGCATCGTCTCTACGGGGATGGGGTAATGAGGGGATGGCAGGGGAAGAGAAGCTGCAGAGAGGTGTATAAGACCACAGCTCTGCCTCCTGGTCCCAACGCTAGACAGTCACAGTTTGGAGGATCCAAAAAAAAAAAAATTGGCCAGATTTCTAGAAATGAGAGCTGCTCCCTCTAAAGTGGGATGGATGCCGTCTCTCCTAACAAGACCAGGTTTTCCCCAGAAGCTTTGCCAATTATCAATGAAGCCCACCTCATTTTTTGGACACCACTCAGACAGCCAGCAATTCAAGGAGAACATGCGGCTAAACATGTCACTCCCGGTCTGATTGGGGAGGGGCCCAGAGAAAACAACAGAGTCCGACATTGTTTTTGCAAAGTTACACACCGATTTAATGTTAATTTTAGTGACCTCCGATTGGCGTAACCGAGTGTCATTACTGCCGACGTGAATTACAATCTTACCAAATTTACGCTTAGCCTTAGCCAGCAATTTCAAATGTCCTTCGATGTCGCCTGCTCTGGCCCCCGGAAGACAATTGACAATGGTTGCTGGTGTCGCTAACTTCACATTTCTCAAAACAGAGTCGCCAATAACCAGAGTTTGATCCTCGGCGAGTGTATCGTCGAGTGGGGAAAAACGGTTAGAGATGTGAACGGGTTGACGGTGTACACGGGGCTTCTGTTTAGGGCTACGCTTCCTCCTCACAGTCACCCAGTCAGCCTGCTTTCCCGACTGCACGGGATCTGCCAGGGGGGAACTAACGGCGGCTAAGCTACCTTGGTCCGCACCGACTACAGGGGCCTGGCTAGCTGTAGAATTTTCCATGGTGCGGAGCCGAGCCTCCAATTCGCCCAGCCTGGCCTCCAAAGCTACGAATAAGCTGCACTAATTACAAGTATCGTTACTGCTAAAGGAGGCCGAGGAATAACTAAACATTTCACACCCAGAGCAGAAAAGTACGGGAGAGACAGGAGAAGCCGCCATGCTAAACCGGCTAAGAGCTAGTAGCTGCGTTAAGCTAGCGGATTCCCAAAAACACACAAAGTGAATAATGTGCAAATAATCCAGAGGTGATTCAGCAGAAGGAGTGCCCCAATCAAGGCACCAAACAGGCCATGAAGCAGCACAGGCAACGCACGACAACAGTGAACGTACGACAACAGTGCTAAAATAAAATAAAAATAAAAAAAATAAAAGCGTTAGCTTGCCAACGCTAATGAAAGTTAGCTGATAAAAGTGCTCCGTCGCGATGTTTCGACCGTTAGAGGTCTTCCTTAGGCGTTGGAGCACAGTAAAAAAGTTAAAAAAAAAAAGTAAAAAGGTAAAAAAGTAAAAAAGTCTTGAAAAAGACTGTTAGTTCAAGTCCAAAGCAGCAGGTAGCAGTCTCTGTGTAAACAGTCCCAACAGAGAGCCAAAATTCTGATGCAATCTCACTCCGAAGACCAAGTCAGCTACCCACACACGGGTAAACCTCAGTCAGGCTTTCTGGGTATAGCAGAGAGGAAAGAAAAAGAAGTGTGAAAACCAGATGCAGACCTGCATTCCTGGTACTGGGGGAAAATTTGGTGTGCAGTTCACTGTGAAAGCATGATTGTGCATGAGCTCACAGAGAGAGAGAGAGAGAGAGAGAGAGAAACAGGGGGACAAACACTGACCTGGAGGAAGAAACATCATCTACCTAATATGCCCCCGAGCAGTGCTTAATTTGTAAAGTGGGAGGTCCCGGAGCGCAGAGGATGGGTGGCTCTGGTGCAGGAAAAAAAAAGAAGGGCGGGGCTTGCGAACAATGCTGTGTGCCACACTGAAAATAAACTGGGCATGTATTGTAGGCCTAATAACACTAGTCACACCAAATCCGGATAGAGTACAAATTCCTGTTTAATGATGTACAGTGGTCCCTCGTTTATCGTGGGACCCGCGATAAACGAAATCCGCGAAGTAGTCAGCGCTATTTTTTACACTTATTATAGATGTTTTAAGGCTGTAAAACCCCTCACTACACACTTTTCTCAAACAGGCATTAACATTTTCTCACTTTTCTCTCTTGTGTAAACACTCTTTTTTCTTCTGTGCGAGAAGATTATAAACAGACACACGCAGAACACAATGCGCGGCTCTCCCTTCACTCACTGCCTCCGGGGGTACAGATGCGGGACCCGCAAAGAATCCAAGTCCTCTCTCGGTGGCCACGGAGCTCTGCGGCTACGGTCAACATCCGGATCAAAACAGCAAGCGTAGCCTCTGGACCTGTTGCCAGATTTGGAGCAATTCCGCACAGCAGACAGGGGGGCGGTGTGAGTGGCAGTGAGAGCAATCGCGGTGATTTTTTTTTTTTTTATATATTTTGTTAGTCAAGAGATGTGGCGGATCATGGATCCAGTATAAATAGCTGGCGGAGCCAACGTCAGAGGTTCCAGAGCGCGCTCCGGCTTGCTCCCCCTCAAATTAAGCCCTGCCCCCGAGACATAACTATCACAAAACAACCAAAAAATATGGATTACAACTCCTACAACTCTATAGAGTCAGGGGAGGCGGACACGAGCAGTGGAGACCAGTGGGTTGTTTACACATGTAATAAAGTTCGCTGTGTGCAAGTGCAAACTTGTCAGCTTCCAAATTCAAACAGAATTTGGCGACGTGAGCATGTGTCGTGGCAATGTTCAAAAATGGAGAAAACCTCCACTTTGACAAAATGGAGGAAGAATTTGAAGCCTACCTTAAACGGGTAGAAACTATTCTGTGTGACTAACAGACTGAAGTATGGTGATAAAAAGTCAAAAGCAGTGTTTTTCATGGTCGTTGGAAAAATGGAACCACACCCTGCTAATGGACCTGTGCCCGCCATTAAAACTGTCTGCATGTAGGCGGACCGACTTGCTAAGTCTCCTGTGCACCCATTTTGTTCCAAAAATTAGTTTTATCACTAAAAGAGGGGAAGACCCGAGACATTCAAGATGGCGCCGCTGTGTTTGGTTCGCCGTCCTCGTCTGCTAGACTTACTTTTGATTCTGGGTTTTGTTTTGCTTGTCCTACACAATATATCATGTCTGATTGTGTATGATCGCCTGACACTGCTGAAAATACATGATACCTTGAACTGTTTGCCTGGCTGTACTAAAAACGGACAATCGAAGTTACCTCCACCACCACTCCTAGCTTCTGTACCTCTCTACCTGAGGCGTCCTGCTTGTATGTTGCCTCGCAGGCCTCGCAGCAAGAAGCGTAGACGTGGAAGGAGAGGGGGATTACATGTCAGGATTAAAACCTACCTGGCCTTCTCTGGAGGGAAACATCTTGACTGCCAAACAGTGATGTCTATGGAACGCAGTGGTTTTGGTCTATGCCTCTCCAGATGCCGCTGGCGATGGCTCCGGATGGTCATTCCAAGCGCCGAGTATCCGCCTCCATCTTGCCGGCAAACGAGGTCTCAGCGCCGGGGCTGCGTGCAGGAGAATCTTCGCCCGCTCAGCCGTGCAGCTCTGCGGCGGACTACGAGTCCCAAGCTGGTGCGCGGAGCGCTGCTGAACGCCCGCTCAATCATGAACAAGACGTTTGTCTTAAATGACTTCATTTCCTCCCAGAAATTGGATCTGTTTATGCTCACGGAGACCTGGCTAAAGCCAGGTGACAGTGCTTTCTCTGAGCTCCTCCCCTCTGGTTACTCTTTCCTGAGTGTGCCCCGTACAACGAGCCGTGGAGGCGGGCTTGCTACTGTGTACAAACAGAGCATCAGCTGTCGGCCCATTCCCACTAAAGTCTACAGTAGTTTTGAAGTGCAATCATTTCTGCTTCAACTGTCACGTCCCATACTGGGTGCTGTAGTTTATCGTCCTCCCAAATATAACAAGGATTTCATCTCTGAAATGTCAGATTTTCTCTCAGAAATAATACCAATTTATGACAGTTTTTTCATTTATGGGGACTTTAACATTCATGTCTGTTGTCCTTCCAGTCAGCTGACAAATGAGTTTAAAAGCCTTTTGGCCTCTTTAGATCTGACTCAGTTTGTAAATGCTCCCACACATCAGCGCGGCCATACATTGGACCTAGTTATCTCCTACGGTCTCCCATTGTCTGTCTCTGAAATATGTGACACCTGTATCTCTGACCATTTCCCCATTATATTTAATTTCACTGTCTGTCCCCCAGCAACTAAAACACTTGCCACTGCCTGTGGTCGCCGTACCATCACTTCAGACACAGTTAAAAAATTCATTGCAGCCTTTGTGAACTCCACTATACATGTTGAACCAACTTCCCAATCCCCGGACGAATTCCTTGCCTCATTCTATTCCACCTGTTCTGGAATTCTGGACACCATTGCGCCTGTCAAATTTAAATCCACCAAACCTACACCAGACCCCTGGTTGAATGACACCACCCGGGCTCTGCGGAGGCGTTGTAGGCAGGCTGAACGCAGGTGGAAAAAAGACAGACTGCATGTATCACTGGAGATGCTTAGGGACTCCTTCTCTGATTACAACATGCAGTAAAGGAGGCAAAGTGCAAATATCTTTCCAACATAATCTCTACCAGCTGCAACCGTCCCCGTGCATTATTCAATACAATTCAATCAGTCGTAAATCCTACAGATAAAAATTTCAATAATGCAACCACGTCAACTTGTGAAGACTTTCTTCAGTTCTTCGTGGACAAAGTGGCATCTGTCAGACAAAGTATAAAACCAAACCACCATATCCCTACTTTGTCAAACTCACCTCCCTCTGTTGTCTCCAGTTCCAGTGTCCTCAAAGAGTTTGTGCCAGTGTCTCTCTCTCAGCTCTCGGAGGTTGTTCAGAAGTTGAGACCTACCACCTGTCCCCTGGACATAATTCCACCAAAGATGCTGAAACAAATTTTTGACACAGTAGGACCAAGGCTTCTTTTATTTTTCAACAACTGCCTAAGATCTGGAACTGTTCCGGCTGTATTCAAACAGGCTGTGGTCAGACCGCTGCTTAAAAAAACAAACCTTGATCCAGGAGTACTGTCAAACTTCAGACCAGTGTCCCACTTGGCTTTTCTATCTAAAATTCTAGAGAAGCTTGTTTTTAATCAGTTGCTGTCTTTTCTGGATCAGAATCACATTTTTGATAAATTTCAGTCAGGTTTTCGTACACGCCACAGTACTGAGTCCGCACTGTTGAGAGTCCAAAATGACATCCTGTTGTCCCTGGACTCAGAGACCTGTACTGTTGGTAATGCTTGATCTCACTGCAGCATTCGATACAGTGGACCACTCCATCCTCCTGAACCGTCTAGCCCAGCAGGTGGGCTTTCAGGGTCCCGTGGTGCAGTGGTTCAAGGCCTATTTAACGGACAGGACCTTCTCTGTTTTCATCAATGGCCACTCCTCTTCTACAGCCCGACTGTCTTCTGGTGTCCCGCAAGGCTCCATTTTGGGCGCAGTTTTGTTCTCTCTTTACATGCTGCCTCTGGGTTCAATCATCTCTAGCCATAATGTGTCTTTTCATGTGTATGCCGATGACCTTCAAGTCTATCTACTAGTCTCACCAGATTCTCCAGATGCATTTCAGACCATCAACACCTGTATGGATGACATCAAGCACTGGCTCACACAGAATTTCCTGAGTCTAAGTGAATCCAAAACGGAATTCTGTCTATTTGGCACCACAAGCCCACTTGCCGCTGTCTCAAACGGTCACTCACTTCCTCACCATAACACCGTAATCAGAAACTTGGGAGTTCACTTGGACACTGGCCTAAATCTCCATAAACAAATTGACTCTGTTGTTAAGACAAGCTTCTTTCAGCTCCGCATTCTCACAAGAATGAAACCCTTCCTCAGTTGTTGTGACCTGGAGAAAGCAATCCATGCATTCATCAGCTCACGCTTGGACTACTGCTTTGTACATTAGACTCAGTCAAACATCTTTACACAGATTACAACTGGTACAGAATGCTGCTGCCCGGCTCCTCACAAATTCTCGTAAACATCACCATATCACACCTGTTCTGCGCTCTCTCCACTGGCTGCCAGTGCAATACAGGATCCAGTACAAACTTCTCCTGTTTGTTTTCTGCTCCATCCACAGCTTCGCACCTGCGTATCTATGTGAGATTCTGACTCTTCACCAGCCCAGCAGATTTCTACGATCTGCACAGCTCTACTTGTTGGAGCAGCCCAGGTCTCGAAGCAAACAGTGGGGTGATCGTGCTTTCGCAGTAGCAGGTCCTAAACTTTGGAACTCGCTGCCTCTTGACTTGCGTACCATTTCGGATTTTCCCCTTTTTAAAACAAAACTCAAAACGTATTTGTTTAGATGTGCTTTTGATACTTAGTCTTTTTAGACTTTGTATGTACTATGTACTTTTTAGAATCTGTGTTCCTCTTTTTAACTATATTTTAAATGCAATTTTATATGTACAGCGCTTTGGTCAACTTAGGTTGTTGTAAGGCGCTTAACAAATACAATTTGATTGATTGATTGATTGATTGATAAAAGATACGTTTAGGACATATTTTGGAAAGTTCACTCGCCTGGCATAAATGTTTTATTATTGCTGTTAACAGCTCTCCCTGCATCCCACAATCAAGTTTTATGTCTCTTTTTTTTCAGGACAACCTGTGCTTTCAGAATATATATGTTTTTTGTTGTGTTTTATAAATGTAATAAAGGTCTACAATCAAAAATAGGCAAGGAAAAAATAAAGCATAAAATAATTTTCCACACACATTTATTCAAAACACACAGCAAACTATAATAAACAACTGTTTTGACACTTTATAAAGGTAATTTGAGGTCTTGTGTGAAAGACTGTACAACAAAAAGGTTCAAACAATAAACACAAATGCACATTTTGAACAATATATACAAAATGGTCTATGCGTTTTGTTGTCCATTGATATGGTAAACAGTGCTTTACGCAGAGAAAGCAACAGAGTTATCCAGTAACATTCATATGCAAATGAGAGAAGCAATCCTGATAGTTACACACTCTTTGTTTGAGCACGTGAGATTGTCATCAGAGGCTCTCCGTCTGCCCTTGCTTTCACTGATCGCAGGGCGTAATGGCGCAGGGCGCACTGAGTATGTACTAATAGTATGTACTCATTGGAGCACCCAGGGGGCTATTCAAATGGGCCAACTAGTATGTGACGGTGAACAAATTCCAGTTGGACACTCACACTGCGCACGTCATCACACAGCTTCTATGAGGAGTACAAAGATGGCCGATGGCTGGCTCGAACGTCCGCGGAGTTAACTTTTCAGCAAAAAAAAAGTAAGTTTCTATCTCATATCATTAAAAAGTTATTTATAATTTAGTAAAGCTTGGTCTTAGCCATCATATATGATGGCATCGGCCCCAGAGGGTTAACACCCAAAGGCAAAGAGAAAATGACTCTATCAGTGAATTTATGGCTAGGATCAGAAAGCTGGCTTCAACGTACAAATTTGAAGCATTTTTGGACAACGCATTAAGACAGATTCATTTGTGGTGTTCACAGCCATGAGCTACAGGACTGAATGTTAAAGGCTGTCCACACAAAAGACTTAACGTTAACGGGAGAAATGAAATTGGCCTGGCACTTGAAGTGGCAAAGCAAAATGCAAAGCAGTGTTCGCAATGGTCCCGTTTTCAAGAGAGCTGTTCCCAAGAAAGAAGAAAGTGGAAAACTGTGCTATAGGTGCAAAGAGAAGGGACACGTTCCAGACGACTGCCATATTAAGGAAGTAGAGTGCTGGAGATGCAACAGTAAATATTGTCAGGGTGTGCGGCTCATGACCAGAAGAGGTAGATCCTTCCCGACCAGAAATGAAAGGTGCCAGACAGCCCAAGTGGACCAATCATCTGACGACAACGAAGCAGAGTGATGGTTGTGATCAAGATACAGCACATGAGACGCCGCATACCGAGGTCAGCACATGGTCATTCTCTGAAATGTCAGAGGTCATATCCAAACCAGACCCAAATATTAAAAACATGGAATGTAAAAACAGCCGTCTGGAATTGTTTGAAGTAGAGACTAGTGGTGTGATTAAACCTTATTATGTCTATGTGCAGGTAAATGGTAAACAGATGAAAATGGAGGTTGATACTGGGCCAGCTGTATCCATTATATCTGAGTCACTACAAATACAGGTTTAAAAAGGTTAAACTTGTACATTCCAGGTGTGAGTTGAGAACTTACAGCAAACAATCATTGGAGGTAAAATGGTGCCTCCCAGTGGTGGCAAAATCAATCAATCAATCAATCAATCAATTTTTTTATATAGCGCCAAATCACAATAAACAGTTGCCCCAAGGCGCTTTATATTGTAAGGCAAGGCCATACAATAATTATGTAAAACCCCAACGGTCAAAACGACCCCCTGTGAGCAAGCACTTGGCTACAGTGGGAAGGAAAAACTCCCTTTTAACAGGAAGAAACCTCCAGCAGAACCAGGCTCAGGGAGGGGCAGTCTTCTGCTGGGAGTGGTTGGGGCTGAGGGAGAGAACCAGGAAAAAGACATGCTGTGGAGGGGAGCAGAGATCGATCACTAATGATTAAATGCAGAGTGGTGCATACAGAGCAAAAAGAGAAAGAAACAGTGCATCATGGGAACCCCCCAGCAGTCTACGTCTATAGCAGCATAACTAAGGGATGGTTCAGGGTCACCTGATCCAGCCCTAACTATAAGCTTTAGCAAAAAGGAAAGTTTTAAGCCTAATCTTAAAAGTAGAGAGGGTGTCTGTCTCCCTGATCTGAATTGGGAGCTGGTTCCACAGGAGAGGAGCCTGAAAGCTGAAGGCTCTGCCTCCCATTCTACTCTTACAAACCCTAGGAACTACAAGTAAGCCTGCAGTCTGAGAGCGAAGCACTCTATTGGGGTGATATGGTACTACGAGGTCCCTAAGATAAGATGGGACCTGATTATTCAAAACCTTATAAGTAATAAGAAGAATTTTAAATTCTATTCTAGAATTAACAGGAAGCCAATGAAGAGAGGCCAATATGGGTGAGATATGCTCTCTCCTTCTAGTCCCCGTCAGTACTCTAGCTGCAGCATTTTGAATTAACTGAAGGCTTTTTAGGGAACTTTTAGGACAACCTGATAATAATGAATTACAATAGTCCAGCCTAGAGGAAATAAATGCATGAATTAGTTTTTCAGCATCACTCTGAGACAAGACCTTTCTGATTTTAGAGATATTGCGTAAATGCAAAAAAGCAGTCCTACATATTTGTTTAATATGCGCTTTTGGCCTATAATTAGCTAAGATAGCTGGGTCAAGTGATGGCTTTTTAAGTAATGGTTTAATTACTGCCACCTGTAATGTAAAATGTAAGGGAAACAGTCATACATTAACCTTGTTTGTTGTAAAAGGAAATGGTCCAGTCTTAATGGGAAGAGACTGGATTGAAAGATAAAAATTGGATTGGTCTTTTGTAAACCGAGAGCTTTGTGGGAGATATCCAGATGTGTTCCAACCTAGCCTGGGGAATGTAAAAGGCATCAAAGCTAAACTACATGTTCCACTGGGGACCATTTTCAAATTTTGTAAACCTCGCCCTGTGCCTTATGCGCTCAAAAATGCAGTGGAAGCAAAGTCAACCAAAATGGAAACAGAAGGTGTTATCACAGCTGTTAGTTATAGTGAGTGGGCTGCACCCACTGTAAACATATTGAAACTGTCAGGGTATGTGGTGACCACAAGGTGTCCATAAACCCTTGGCTGGAGGGAGATCAGTACCCCATTCCAAAACTACAAGACATGTTCAAGTTGGCAGATTATCACCTCGTTTCTGCTTAAAACTGGACTCCAGTCATCATCTATCTCAGCGACAGATATCTGAAGCTTTTGTACAACAATCATTTCCACACAAATTCAGCATTATTTCATCATAAAAGACGGATGAAGCAATCAGAGCAGTGCGGCTACATGAGCTGCTCGCTGATGTGTTCACTGCACGTCAGTCATTTCAAAGTGTCAGAATTTTGCAGAGTTTCTGCTTAAAACGGCCTTGTTTATTCTTGAAACTGACTTTAAAATGATTTAAGAGGTTTTACCTTGTCATCTGATGGTTAATAATCCCATTAATCCACTTGATTGCTTTGGGTGAAGATAGTCCGTCTCAGACGAGCTGCAGTGGTCCGAAATGAGGCATGCGCAGTGAAGCAAGGCGGACCGATTTTTAGGAGGGACCGTTCAGTCTGCAACAGCGGTTCAAAGTGCTAGATCCAGGTCTCATCCATGGTTTTGAAAACATCTCAGAAACATTTTGGTTTGGTTGGTACAACCCCAATTCCAGTGAAGTTGGGACGTTGTGTAAAATGTAAATAAAAACAGAATACAATGATTTGCAAATTGTCTTCAACCTATATTCAATTGAATACACCACAAAGACAAGTTATTTAATGTTCAAACTGATAGACTTTATTGTTTTTGTGCAAATATTTGCTCATTTTGAAATGGATGCCTGCAACATGCAAGCCTCTACCATGCAAAGCAAAAGCTTTACATGGTAGAGGCCTCGGAACACACGTTCTGTTTCGCTTTACATGGTAGATGAAAGCGAAAGCGTTGCATGGTAGATGAAAGTGTTGCGAGTGTTAATTTGCACTTTTAGATGTAGCGACGAACTGTGTTAACTGACAATGGTTTTCTGAAGTGTTCCTGAGCCCACGCGGTAAGATCATTTACACAATGATCTTGGATTTTAATGCAGTGCTGCCTGAGGGAATCGAAGGTCACGGGCATTCAGTGTTGGTTTTTGGCCTTGTCACTTACGTGTAGAAAGTTCTCCAGATTCTCTGAATCTTCTGATTATATTATGGACTGTAGATGATGGAATCCCTAAATTCCTTGCAATTGAACATTGAGAAACATTCTTCTTAAACTGTTGGACTATTTTTTTCACGCAGTTGATCACAAAATGGTGATCCTCACCCCATCTTTGCTTGTGAATGGCTGAGATGTTTGGGAATGCTCCTTTTATACCCAGTCATGACACTCACATTTAGTGTCCTCAGTTCACAAACGCTTATTGAGTGTTGGTAGAAGGAAAGGTGATGTAACACAGTGGTAAACATACCACTGTCCCAACTTTATTGAAATGTGTTGCAGGCATCCATTTCAAAATGAGTAAATATTTGCACAAAAACAACAAAGTCTATCAGTTTGAACATTAAATATCTTGTCTTTGTGGTGTATTCAATTGAATATAGGTTGAAGAGGATTTGCATATCACTGTATTCTGTTTTTATTTACATTTTACACAACGTCCCAACTTCATTGGAATTGGGGTTGTAAAACATTTTGGGAAAGATTTTGAAAACATTAAAGTGTAGACTCTCCAAGACATTTTGAAAATACACCCAAAATGGTTTGTAAACCTTTCTCAATTAAAGAGTCCCTTTGGCTGCTCCTTTGTTTTCACTCGGCGCAAATCCAAGGTGGATCTGATTGTTGAATTGGCACAAGGTTTACACTGGATGCCCTTCCTGACACAACTCCACATTACATAGAGAAACGGGGCAGGGCTGGGGTTTGAACCGGGAACTTTCCACACTGAAACCAAGTGCACTAACCACTTGGTGCAGGGGTCAAAACCAAAATCTAACTGGATTATTAATATATATCTTTATTATAGCCATTTATATACATCTTTACAATAAAATGCCCAATCTGGACTTGTATGTATTGTGAGTTTTATCTCTACAGGGAAATTGGTTTGTCTATATCGTCTGTTCATTCCTCATCAGTACTCTCATCACGGTGAGACTGCAGGAGTGAGGCATAGGGTGTCATTGTTGCCTTTTCCTGCAAACATTAAAATAAAAATCATTATAGTTACAATAACAGATTAAGTTTGAAATTGTGTAACTGGTGTGACCAGCCAATCAGGATGCAGTTAGGCAGTCAGCAGGCGCTGTGTCAGCAGCTGTATTTCTCTACAAAACGCATTCTGTCCTTATGATTATTATTATTATCATCAAATAAATACTGCTCTGCCCTAATACAAAACAAAATGACTGTTTCAAACCATCTGGGAAACATCTGTCAAGCATTGTTCTTGACCTTAGGAAAACATACATAAAACATCTTCCTGTAACATTCTGAAAACATTTTTTTATGGTGTTTCATAGAGTCTGCACTATAATGTTTTCAAAACATTTTCAAAACGCATTTTGGTTAGAAAAACTTTTCTAATACCAAAGCAATGCATTTTGGATATGGTTTGTGTTTCTTAGGAAATCATCACATGACGCCTCCTGGATCTGCTTCAAAATGCAGAAGATACTCCCTGGACATCTGGAACCTCATATGTTCCTGATCAGTTGTGAGAAGCCTTGGGACACATTGTGCTGAAAGTTTTGTCATTTGCAGCTCTTCTATCAGAACCAAATGAACTCTCTTCTGAGGAATGCCTACAGTACTGGCTATGTGATCTTCTGCTTCTCAACACTCAAGATGGCAGTTCTTCCTGATGTAACGAATTCAAACACCTCACATGGATGCACCATAAAATATGTAATGAACTGAAGTCACATGTAGAGTAATTAAATAGAATATGGAATGGCCTCACACAGCAGCAGCAGAAACTATGTAACAAAAATATTTAAAATAATCAACACTGAATTGCCTTGTACAGGCGCACCAGACTATACAGTAGACAGAATATGAGTGCCAACAATATTTAATCAAATATAAAATGTAATTAAATAGCTCTGAGGGGCACTACTTGCTTAGATGTGCAGGAACATCATGTTAATAAATATTAATCAGTCTTTGATCTGAAAGCCATCAGTTTCACAAATGATTGATCAAACATCTGTCTTCAACTGGACACAAGAAAAACTGGCATCATATGTACAGATATATTTACATATGTACAGTTGCAAACACATGTGACTGAGATTTTGAGAATATGGAGAATGAGTCATAGTTTTATTACTGAGACGATCTTTTGCGTCACCCTGATGCTCACAGCAGACTGAGACATTGTCGATTAAGTGTCTTGTCCAAGGACACAGACAAATAGCGTGAGCGGGATTCAAGCCCAGGCCAACATATTGGACAACATGGTGGCGCGCTTAGATGCTCATCGGTCTCTCTTTTGGTGCTACGTGTGGTTGTGTGTGTGAGTTATTGTTGTTCAATCTGTTGTCCTGTTGGGCGAACATCATATTCACCAAACATCAGGTCCTGCAGATTGAATTAAGCAGTGAGCAAACAATTACAGCCAAGTTTCTCCGCTCTCACAATATCTTGGAGGACATCACCAGAGCCTCCAGTGCTCTGTGGATTACCATCCCTGTTGGGAAGCGCTGCACAGGGGCATAGGTTTGCATATGGACCATAGGGACAAGTCACAACCATTATTTTGGGATGGCAAAATAGTCCCTACCAATATTTAGCATTTTTGTTTATATAACAAAATCATTCACTATTTTTTTGCGAACTCGATACTATAATTTTAGTCGTCACGTTTTGTGTTTTCGACGTGCCAGAGTGACAGGGTTACCATGTTGCAATTTCATTAGCTCACATTCTTCTCACATGGATGTAAACAAAGCGCATCTCGTGGCAGGCAGTGCTTAATTTGTAAAGTGGGAGGTCCCAGAGCGCAGAGGATGGGTGGCTCCGGTGCAGTGTTGCCAGATGTACGATAATTATTGTATTTGTACGATAGTTTTGCCCTCTGTACGATGTACGATCAATAATGGGAAAAAATCCAAAATGTACGATAATTTCAGTTGTTGCCCAAACACGCATCTCTCTCTGACACCCAAGAATCATTTTGCAGGTGTTGCACTCAGGCGGCATCAAAGACACACCACACACAGGGCTGCTGCTGGCTTTGGCCGCCCGGGACAACGTCATTTGAAAGCCCGCCCCCTCTCATACAAAGTAATGAGTTCCCATCCAATCTGTGCCGTGACAGGAAGATTCCCCAACCAACATCTTTTTTTTTTTTTGAAACTTTATTTGAACAAATGCAACAACAAACGAACAAAACACAAGAGCAAAGAGATATACAAGAAAAATAAAAAGGTGGTGTCAACATTTTTTCTGTGTTCAACAAAATCTGCACAAGTGGCCATGACATCGGATGACGACAGCGACCTCGAGGTTGAATTCGACTCTTTCTAGTCTGGTAATTAACACGTTTGTGTCCCTTCACAGAAAAAAAAAATCTTTCTAGTAGTGCGTTCTAGTTTCCACATTACTATAATTACTGTTTAAAAATGTGACATAAAATTATTTGGAAATTAAAAAAAAAAACAAAACACTAAAATAGCTACGTTGTATGTGTTTTGTTTGTGTACGATCATTTCTCCCAAAATACGATAATTTTGAGGTTTTGGTACGATACTTTCATATTTCATATCTGGCAACACTGCTCCGGTGCAGAAAAACAAGAAGGGCGGGGGCTTGCGAACAATGCTGTGCGCCACACTTAAAATAAACTGCACACCCACACAAACACACCTTCACAAATGACACTAACATCCTGCCTTTTCCTCAGAAATTACTACATTTATGTTTGCTGTCTGTCTCTGTACTTTTTTGTCAGTTTTGCGCTCTTTTTCATACTTTTGCCTCGTTTCAAAAGTCACCGAACGCACTTTACCATAATATATGCAACATATAGCATGCTGTTGGAAAGCACGGGTTCTTGGCTTGCTGTCAGTGTTGAAATTTTTCAGCGTGAGGGCTTACATGAGAACTTACGGTAATGAGAATCAGCGGCGCACTAGTGTGAAACTTCCGTGTTTTTCCTCTGCGTTATGACATCACAGGCTTCGTTTACCGTAATACACCATATATATCATTGGAAATCCCTTTTTTTTTTTTTTTTTTAATTAGGTTGCCAGATACCTACAACTGCATTATTGATGAAGAGAATAGATTATACATCTTGGTTGCAAAAACTTTTTTTTTTTTTTGTTAGCTCCACAAGTATTTTTTTGTTGTCTTGTTCTCTCAGGTGTAGGCCTATCAAATAGATTCGTGATTTTGGGTGCAATTTTGTTATTTAAGCTATTTGTTTGTTTATTGTTTGTTCACGCTTAATATTGTAAATAAAGTGTTAAATTATTCAGCATTATGTCATCATATGTTTGTATTATGCTGTACTTATGTACATATTTGTTTAATATGCGCTTTGAATGACATATCCTGATCAAAAATGACTCCAAGATTTCTCACAGTATTACTAGAGATCAGGGAAATGCCATCCAGAGTAACGATCTGGTTAGACACCATGCTTCTAAGATTTGTGGGGCCAAGTACAATAACTTCAGTTTTATCTGAGTTTAAAAGCAGGAAATTAGAGGTCATCCATGTCTTTATGTCTGTAAGACAATCCTGCAGTTTAGCTAATTGGTGTGTATCCTCTGGCTTCATGGATAGATAAAGCTGGGTATCATCTGCGTAACAATGAAAATTTAATCAATACCGTCTAATAATACTGCCTAAGGGAAGCATGTATAAAGTGAATAAAATTGGTCCTAGCACAGAACCTTGTGGAACTCCATAATTAACTTTAGTCTGTGAAGAAGATTCCCCATTTACATGAACAAACTGTAATCTATTAGACAAATATTATTCAAACCACCGCAGCGCAGTGCCTTTAATACCTATGACATGCTCTAATCTCTGTAATAAAATTTTATGGTCAACAGTATCAAAAGCAGCACTGAGGTCCAACAGAACAAGCACAGAGATAAGTCCACTGTCCGAAGCCATAAGAAGATCATTTGTAACCTTCACTAATGCTGTTTCTGTACTATGATGAATTCTAAAACCTGACTGAAACTCTTCAAATAGACCATTCCTCTGCAGGTGATCAGTTAACTGTTTTACAACTACCCTCTCAAGAATCTTTGAGAGAAAAGGAAGGTTGGAAATTGGCCTATAATTAGCTAAGATAGCTGGATCAAGTGATGGCTTTTTAAGTAATGGTTTAATTACTGCCACCTTAAAGGCCTGTGGTACATAACCAACTAACAAAGATAGATTGATCATATTTAAGATTGAAGCATTAAATAATGGTAGGACTTCCTTGAGCAGCCTGGCAGGAATGGGGTCCAATAAACATGCCGATGGTTTGGACGAAGCAACCAATGAAAATAACTCAGACAGAACAACCGGAGAGAAAGAGTCTAACCAAATACCGGCATCACTGAAAGCAGCCAAAGATAACGATACATCTTTGGGATGGTTATGAGTAATTTTTTCTCTAATAGTCAAAATTTTGTTAGCAAAGAAAGTCATGAAGTCATTACTAGTTAAAGTTAATGGAATACTCAGCTCAATAGAGCTCTGACTCTTTCTCAGCCTGGCTACAGTGCTGAAAAGAAACCTGAGGTTATTCTTATTTTCTTCAATTAGTGATGAGTAGAAAGATGTCCTAGCTTTACGGAGGGCTTTTTTATAGAGCAACAAACTCTTTTTCCAGGCTAAGTGAAGATCTTCTAAGTTAGTGAGACGCCATTTCCTCTCCAACTTACGGGTTATCTGCTTTAAGCTACGAGTTTGTGAGTTATACCACGGAGTCAGACACTTCTGATTTAAAGCTCTCTTTTTCAGAGGAGCTACAGCATCCAAAGTTGTCTTCAAAGAGGATGTAAAACTATTGACGAGATACTCTAACTCCCTTACAGAGTTTAGGTAGCTACTCTGCTCTGTGTTGGTATATGACATTAGAGAACATAACGAAGGAATCATATCCTTAAACCTAGTTACAGCACTTTCTGAAAGACTTCTAGTGTAATGAAACTTATTCCCCACTGCAGGGTAGTCCATCAGGGTAAATGTAAATGTTATTAAAAAATGATCAGACAGAAGGGAGTTTTCAGGGAATACTGTTAAATCTTCTATTTCCATACCATAAGTCAGAACAAGATCTAAGATATGATTAAAGTGGTGGGTGGACTCATTTACTTTTTGAGCAAAGCCGATAGAGTCCAATAATAGACCAAATGCAGTGCTGAGGCTGTCATTCTCAGCATCTGTGTGGATGTTAAAATCGCCCACTATAATTATCTTATCTGAGCTAAGCACTAAGTCAGACAAAAGGTCTGAAAATTCACAGAGAAACTCACAGTAACGACCAGGTGGACGATAGATAATAACAAATAAAACTGGTTTTTGGGACTTCCAATTTGGATGGACAAGACTAAGAGACAAGCTTTCAAATGAATTAATGCTCTGTCTAGGTTTTTGATTAATTAATAAGCTGGAATGGAAGATTGCTGCTAATCCTCCGCCCCGGCCCGTGCTACGAGCATTCTGACAGTTAGTGTGACTCGGGGGTGTTGACTCATTTAAACTAACATATTCATCCTGCTGTAACCAGGTTTCTGTTAGGCAGAATAAATCAATACGTTGATCAATTATTATATCATTTACCAACAGGGACTTAGAAGAGAGAGACCTAATGTTTAATAGACCACATTTAACTGTTTTAGTCTGTGGTGCAATTGAAGGTGCTATATTATTTTTTCTTTTTGAATTTTATGCTTAAATAGATTTTTGCTGGTTATTGGTGGTCTGGGAGCAGGCACCGTCTCTACGGGGATGGGGTAATGAGGGGATGGCAGGGGGAGAGAAGCTGCAGAGAGGTGTATAAGACCACAGCTCTGCCTCCTGGTCCCAACGCTGGACAGTCACAGTTTGGAGGATCCAAGAAAATTGGCCAGATTTCTAGAAATGAGAACTGCTCCATCTAAAGTGGGATGGATGCCGTCTCTCCTTACAAGACCAGGTTTTCCCCAGAAGCTTTGCCAATTATCAATGAAGCCCACCTCATTTTTTGGACACCACTCAGACAGCCAGCAATTCAAGGAGAACATGCGGCTAAACATGTCACTCCCGGTCTGATTGGGGAGGGGCCCAGAGAAAACAACAGAGTCCGACATTGTTTTTGCAAAGTTACACACCGATTTAATGTTAATTTTAGTGACCTCCGATTGGCGTAACCGAGTGTCATTACTGCCGACGTGAATTACAATCTTACCAAATTTACGCTTAGCCTTAGCCAGCAATTTCAAATGTCCTTCGATGTCGCCTGCTCTGGCCCCCGGAAGACAATTGACAATGGTTGCTGGTGTCGCTAACTTCACATTTCTCAAACAGAGTCGCCAATAACCAGAGTTTGATCCTCGGCGAGTGTATCGTCGAGTGGGGAAAAACGGTTAGAGATGTGAACGGGTTGACGGTGTACACGGGGCTTCTGTTTAGGGCTACGCTTCCTCCTCATAGTCACCCAGTCAGCCTGCTTTCCCGACTGCACGGGATCTGCCAGGGGGGAACTAACGGCGGCTAAGCTACCTTGGTCCGCACCGACTACAGGGGCCTGGCTAGCTGTAGAATTTTCCATGGTGCGGAGCCGAGTCTCCAATTTGCCCAGCCTGGCCTCCAAAGCTACGAATAAGCTGCACTTATTACAAGTATCGTTACTGCTAAAGGAGGCCGAGGAATAACTAAACATTTCACACCCAGAGCAGAAAAGTACGGGAGAGACAGGAGAAGCCGCCATGCTAAACCGGCTAAGAGCTAGTAGCTGCGTTAAGCTAGCGGATTCCCAAAAACACACAAAGTGAATAATGTGCAAATAATCCAGAGGTGATTCAGCAGAAGGAGTGCCCCAATCAAGGCACCAAACAGGCCATGAAGCAGCACAGGCAACGCACGACAACAGCCAACGTACGACAACGGTGCTAAAATAAAATAAAAAAAAAATAAATAAAAGCGTTAGCTTGCCAACGCTAATGAAAGTTAGCTGATAAAAGTGCTCCGTCGCGATGTTTCGACTGTTAGAGGTCTTCCTTAGGCGTTGGAGCACAGTAAAAAAAAAAAGTAAAAAGGTAAAAAAGTAAAAAAGTCTTGAAAAAGACTGTTAGTTCAAGTCCAAAGCAGCAGGTAGCAGTCTCTGTGTAAACAGTCCCAACAGAGAGCCAAAATTCTGATGCAATCTCACTCCGAAGACCAAGTCAGCTACCCACACACGGGTAAACCTCAGTCAGGCTTTCTGGGTATAGCAGAGAGGAAAGAAAAAGAAGTGTGAAAACCAGATGCAGACCTGCATTCCTGGTACTGGGGGAAAATTTGGTGTGCAGTTCACTGTGAAAGCATGATTGTGCATGAGCTCACAGAGAGAGAGAGAGAGAGAGAGAGAGAAACAGGGGGACAAACACTGACCTGGAGGAAGAAACATCATCTACCTAATATGCCCCCGAGCAGTGCTTAATTTGTAAAGTGGGAGGTCCCGGAGCGCAGAGGATGGGTGGCTCTGGTGCAGGAAAAAAAAGAAAGGCGGGGCTTGCGAACAATGCTGTGTGCCACACTGAAAATAAACTGGGCATGTATTGTAGGCCTAATAACACTAGTCACACCAAATCCGGATAGAGTACAAATTCCTGTTTAATGATGTACAGTGGTCCCTCGTTTATCGTGGGACCCGCGATAAACGAAATCCGCGAAGTAGTCAGCGCTATTTTTTACACTTATTATAGATGTTTTAAGGCTGTAAAACCCCTCACTACACACTTTTCTCAAACAGGCATTAACATTTTCTCACTTTTCTCTCTTGTGTAAACACTCTTTTTTCTTCTGTGCGAGAAGATTATAAACAGACACACGCAGAACACAATGCGCGGCTCTCCCTTCACTCACTGCCTCCGGGGGTACAGATGCGGGACCCGCAAAGAATCCAAGTCCTCTCTCGGTGGCCACGGAGCTCTGCGGCTACGGTCAACATCCGGATCAAAACAGCAAGCGTAGCCTCTGGACCTGTTGCCAGATTTGGAGCAATTCCGCACAGCAGACAGGGGGGCGGTGTGAGTGGCAGTGAGAGCAATCGCGGTGATTTTTTTTTTTTTATATATTTTGTTAGTCAAGAGATGTGGCGGATCATGGATCCAGTATAAATAGCTGGCGGAGCCAACGTCAGAGGTTCCAGAGCGCGCTCCGGCTTGCTCCCCCTCAAATTAAGCCCTGCCCCCGAGACATAACTATCACAAAACAACCAAAAAATATGGATTACAACTCCTACAACTCTATAGAGTCAGGGGAGGCGGACACGAGCAGTGGAGACCAGTGGGTTGTTTACACATGTAATAAAGTTCGCTGTGTGCAAGTGCAAACTTGTCAGCTTCCAAATTCAAACAGAATTTGGCGACGTGAGCATGTGTCGTGGCAATGTTCAAAAATGGAGAAAACCTCCACTTTGACACTTTGAATTACAATCTTACCAAATTTACGCTTAGCCTTAGCCAGCAATTTCAAATTTCCTTCAATGTCGCCTGCTCTGGCCCCCGGAAGACAATTGACAATGGTTGCTGGTGTCGCTAACTTCACATTTCTCAAAACAGAGTCGCCAATAACCAGAGTTTGATCCTCGGCGAGTGTATCGTCGAGTGGGGAAAAACGGTTAGAGATGTGAACGGGTTGACGGTGTACACGGGGCTTCTGTTTAGGGCTACGCTTCCTCCTCACAGTCACCCAGTCAGCCTGCTTTCCCGACTGCCCAGGATCTGCCAGGGGGGAACTAGCGGCGGCTAAGCTACCTTGGTCCGCACCGACTACAGGGGCCTGGCTAGCTGTAGAATTTTCCACGGTGCGGAGCCGAGTCTCCAATTCGCCCAGCCCGGCCTCCAAAGCTACGAATAAGCTGCACTTATTACAAGTACCGTTACTGCTAAAGGAGGCTAACACACCCCCATACCATCACAGATGCTGGCTTTTGAACTTTGCGCTGATAACAATCTGGATGATCTTTTCCTCTTTTGTCCAGAGGACACAATGTCCATGATTTCCAAAAACAATGTGAAATGTGGACTCATCAGACCAGAGCACACTTTTCCACTTTGTGTCTGTCCATTTCAAATGAGCTCGGGCCCAGAGAAGGCGGCGGTGTTTCTGGATGTTGTTGATGTATGGCTTTCACTTTGCATGGTTGAGTTTTAACTTGCACTTTTAGATGTAGCGACAAACTGTGTTAACATACAATGGTTTTCTGAAGTGTTCCTGAGCCCACACAGTAAGAGCCTTTACACAATGATGTCAGTTTTTAATGCAGTGCTTCCTGAGGGATCGAAGGTCACGGGCATTCAGTGTTGGTTTTCAGCCTTGCTGCTTATGTGTAGAAAGTTCTCCAGATTCTCTTAATCTTCTGATTATATTATGGACTGTAGATGATGGAATCCCTAAATTCCTTGCAATTGAACATTGAGAAACATTGTTCTTAAACTGTTGGACTATTTTCTCACACAGTTGATCACAAAGTGGTGATCCTAGCCTCATCTTTGCTTGTGAATGGCTGAGATTTTTGGGGATGCTCCTTGTCCTCAGTTCCCAAACGCTTATTGAGTGGTGTTAGAAGGAAAGGTGATGTCACACAGTGGTAAACATACCACTGTCCCCAGCTTCTTTTAAATGTGTTGCAGGCATCCATTTCAAAATGTGCAAATATTTGCACAAAAATAAAGTTTATCAGTTTGAACATTAAATATCTTGTCTTTGTGGTGTATTCAATTGAATATAGGTTGAAGAGGATTTGCAAATCATTGTGTTCTTTTTTTATTTACATTTCACACAATGTCTCAACTTCATTGGAGCTGCTGGATCCCCTGTCACACCTGCCTGCTGTTGTTACTATCCAGGTGGTCCATGATCCTCATGTTAAAAATTAACTTTTGTGGCTTTTATAGGACTTTGCATGTTCACAGGTTTGACTGGAAACTGCAATTGTGATCAAAATGATGAATTATTAAAATTAAGGCAGAAGTGGTGACTTTTCATTCTTTCAGGGAAAGTTATTTTTAGGGAAGCCATTCTTCAAAGACTACATAAGCACACTGTTTCACTTGACAACTTATCACATTTATTATGACTCTGGCTCTAATTAATCCTGCAGCCACAGAGTGTGCTGGTATTAGTGGCTGAAATATGAGCTATTTTCTGCCTCCCCGTACAGCCTTTAACTAAGGCATTCTTCAGATAAATAGCTTTTCATACAGAGCCCCCTTTCTTGTGGTCGATGTAGGAGCTGTTTTCCCTCCTCTCTGTTACAACTTTGATGGTCAGTTATATTTAATAAATAGGGTGCAGAAATAAATCAAGTTCAGGAGGGTCTAATCCTCCTCTCAAGCAGACTATGAAGCCACAAGTCCTGCAGAAATGTTTTCAAAATGAGCTATAATGGAACACATATGTCATGCAGCAGAACAGATATCCCACAATGCTCTCTGCCTGCTCCAGCAGGAGCGAGTGCATGCAACACTCAGCGCAAATATGCTGATGATCATCCATGCAATATTTTGCGGATGATGTTAGTGCTCATTTTTGGGACTCATGTCATGTATTCAACAGGCACCTTTTAATTATCTCATCACGCCTGGATTTAGTAAACGCGGCGGCCTATATTTCAGCAGCCGATGGCCAGCTCCACATGTGTGGTTGGGATAGTTTACAAACTCTGAGGCTGGAGGTTTGGTGCTTTCACCAGCCTGGTTAACCCTCGGAACACTGCTGTTGGAAGCTCTCATGCAAAAGCCAGTCATTTCTCAAAGTTTACAAGGAACTTTTTGGAAAGAGTTGCACTGGTTTATCTAATGCATTAGGTTCATGTGTATTAACAACAAAAAAAGCACAACATTGAATCTTCTTACTAGCCAGTGAAACTTCTACAAATAACTAGCTTTCTGTCCAGACCTTTTATTGACAGAGACCCCACAGTCAGTCATGGCTGCTGTTGGTAATGTGATGGCCACATAAGCGTTTAGGAAAATAAAAATATGTACATGATTATGTGACATTTATAAAAGCGTATTTGCTTCCAGTTAGAGGTGTCCTTCTGGTGCCGGGGCTTTGTGGGCTCTTCAGTCGATTTTGCGTGATGCTGGCTCCTCTTTGTTCGCTCTGGTTGGGTTTACTCTTGGGTGTAGGCACAAGAATGAATGTTCCTGCCTACTGAAGGGTGTTCCTAATCTAGCCAGCCATTGGTTTGTCAGTCCAGGGCTTACAGTACCTCTGCCTTCTTTCCTTTTGAGACTGAGCCTGTGTTTGGTTTGGTTGCACTTGATGTTACTGCTGGCTTTTATTTTTTAAACCAAAGCTGTCTTTTGTCTCTCACCTTCATGTTCTTGGTTGGTATTGACATGTTCTGCACACGTGTGCAATGCTTGGACTTGGCTTTGGACCTTTGGCTCAGACTCAAATGTCCACACACCCACAGATACACAGCTGAGGCCACACCTTTCATCCGCCTTTCTGAAAACTCAAAATCAGTTTTCCACAACATCACATACTCCTTGTTACCAAGCAATATGCATGTTAAGTCAATTAAAATATCAGCTTTACCTCCAAAATAGTTGTTTAAAAATGCTAGTTAAGAGAAAGCTGAGAAATCAGTTCTCAGCTGGATGTCACATTTTCAGTGTGTCACACACCAAGTTCCCAGCAAACACCTGGCGGTCAGATCTAAGCATCACAAACATGTCACAACGTGCCAGTGATGTCATGATCTGGGGTTATTTGGGCGTCATTTGGATATCAAGCTGTGAACACGATACATGACACCCAGCAGATGTTGCAAAATTGGTTGGTTGTGTTGTATTTTTTTCCAGCAAATGTAAAGATAGGGCATTGGAAAATATTGTCAACAATGCATCATTCCTGTAGGAAAAGAAGGTAAGTTATTCATTATACTTTCTTGATTCATGGGTCAGGAGGACTATCACAACATCCAAGCAGTTAATTTTTCAAGATGGTGCTGCTATGGACAGCTGCCTGCCAGTGTTCCTTGTCAGTGTGTCTTTTAATCAGTTTTAACTGTCTATTTTTTCTTCCTCTACTTTCTTTTTGTTAATATTTTTTAATAATTTATTGGCCAGTGAATACATGCTGCTTCACTCATTATTTATTATTTATCAGTGTCAAGGCTCCTTTATCTACACGAGGAATCAACTGAAGGAGCTTCGATGCAGCAGCCTGAACAGGGAAAGACATGACATCCCTAAAGAACTGTGGAGGAAATACCGGGGCCGTAGAGGCGGGAGGAGACACTGGAAAAGGAAGAGGAGATATCAGCCATAGCTTCCTTCCATTGTGATTACGAACATAAGATTGTTGGCGAGCAAAATGGATGAATTAACATCATTTGTGAGGAGCAGCAGTGTGTGTCGTGAGGGCTCAGTCTTGTGCTTCACGGGGACGTGGCTGCACGACAACATACCGAAATCTGTAGTGAGTTTACAGTTGGTCCAAGCAGATCCGAGCTGTGCCAACAGTGGGGAAAAAAGGAAGGCGGGATTCGCTGTCTACATGAACAAGTGCTGCAATCCCAGACACGTTATAGTGAAGGAGCGTGTGTGCAAACCAGACACTGAACTGTTGGCAGTGAGTCTTCGTCCTTATTATTTGCCGAGGGAGATTTCACATGCTATTGTCCTCATTGTTTACATTCCACCGACGGCAGACGTGTGACAACAGATGCTGCACCCAAGTGCTTTCATTGCCATCTCTGAGGATTTTAACCGTGTTAAGTCCCCCTGACACTTGCACAACATTGATCCACTTGCATTGATTGCACTTGCACGCACTATGCCTTGCACAAGAGTAAACTCATCTGAAACTCGTTGTAATCCATTGTAAACTGTGCGTGGCTTCGAGCAAGTGCACAAAGAAAATTTTGAAATGTTTAAAATCTCCATCACGCATTAATTATGTGAACTTCACGTGAACATTACGCAAAGAATTCAAAAACACAGCGTGTGAGTGATTGCGTCACAGCATAGCACATCCGAATGATTATAACGAGATGTTAAATCTATCATAAACATACTTTTAATTTTCAATTTTCAATTTATTTTCATTTATATAGCACCAAATCACAACAGAGTTGCCTTAAAGCGCTTCACATCGGTAAGGTCTAACCTTACCAACCCCCAGAGCAACAGTGGTAAGGAAAAACTCCCTCTGAAGAAGAAACCTCAAGCAGACCAGACTCAAAGGGGTGACCCTCTGCTTGGGCCATGCTACAAACATAAATTACAGAACAATTCACAGACAAATATACAAGAAATGCTATTGGCGCACAGGACAGGAGGATCGCCAACACGAATACAACTCCTATCTCTGGATGGAGCTGCACCTTAAACAGAGAGAAAAAACAGAATCAGGCATCAGAAAGACAAAAAAATGCTATATAATTTGCCAGCATTAAACAACAACAAAAACAGAGAAATACTAAGGTGATCGCCGGCCACTAGCCCTAAATTTCACTAAAAGGCCCAGAATTTAGGTAAAGTTAAGGCCGCAGCCCGTTCCAATTACTAATAAATGAATTAAAAGAGTAAAAAGCGTAAAACAAAACTAGCCATATGAAAGGGAAAATAAGTGTGTCTTAAGTCTGGACTTGAAAATCTCCACAGAATCTGACTGTTTTATTGACGCAGGGAGATCATTCCACAGAACGGGGCATGATAATAGAAAGCTCGGTGACCCGCAGACTTCTTATTCACCTTAGGGATACAAAGTAGTCCTGCACCCTGAGAACGTAAAGCCCGTAAGGTTTAATTAGGTCAGCTGGGTAGGGAGGTGCCAGTCCCTGAATAATTTTATAGGTTAGTAGCAGAACCTTAAAATCTGATCTCACTGGGACAGGAAGCCAGTGAAGAGATGCCAAAATGGGTGTAATGTGGTTGTACTTTCTGCTTCGTGTCAAAAGTCTGGCTGCAGCATTTTGAACCAATTGGAGAGCCCTAATGCTAGACTGCGGTAAACCAGAAAATAGAACATTGCAGTAGTCCAATCTAGAAGAGATAAATGCATGGATCAGGGTCTCAGCATCAGCCATATACAGGATGGGACGAATCTTCGCTATATTTCGCAGGTGGAAGAAAGCAGTCCTAGTAATATTTCTATTGTGGAGACCAAAGGACAACGAAGGATCAAAAATTACCCCAAGGTTCCTCACTTTGTCTGTGTGATGTATGACACATGAGCCGAGGCTGAGCGTTAACTGGTCAAATTGATGCCGATGTCTCACTGGACCAAGAACCATCATTTCAATCTTATAAGTGTTTAAAAGTAGGAAGTTTCTAGACATCCATCTTCTCACTGCTGCAAGACAATCTTCTAAGGATTTTATGTGAACGAGATTACCAGCAGTTATCGGCATGTATAACTGAGTATCATCTGCATAGCAGTGAAAGGTAGTCCCAAAACGCCACAATATGTGCCCAAGGGGTGCTATATACAGGAAGAAAAGCAGGGGGCCTAAGACAGACCCCTGTGGAACCCCAAATTTCATGTCACTAAGGTTAGATGTAGTGTTACTGTACAAAACACAGTGAGAACGACTGGTCAAGTATGACATCAGCCATGCAAGGGCACTCCCAGTAATCCCAAAATGATTTTCCAGCCTATCAAGTAGAATATGATGATCCACTGTATCAAATGCAGGACTGAGATCTAACAGCAACAGAACCGTAGTGGTGTCATAATCCATTGTTAGCAGAAGTTCATTCACCACTTTAGTGAGAGCCGTCTCTGTGGAATGATATTTTCTAAAAGCAGACTGCAGTGGCTCAAGGAGATTATTCTCAGTAAGATAGTCTACGAGCTGCCGTGACACCACTTTTTCCAGAATTTTAGAGAAAAATGATCGATTTGACATCGGCTGATAGTTTTTCAATACACTAGGGTCAAGATTAGGTTTCTTAAGTAATGGTTTAATCACTGCAGATTTGAAACATTTAGGAACAGATCCAGAAATTAAAGAAAGATTAATCATTTCCAGCACAGTCGGCCCAAGAGTGGGCCACAGGTCCTTAAACAGTTTTGTTGGTATAGGATCAAATAAACAGGTTGTGCTTTTTGTTGACATTATGAGTTTTGTCAGCATGCCTAGTGAGATACTATCAAATTCTTTAAATCTAGGTAATAACTCAGTAGTGGCGCCCACATCAATAGCAGGGTGTAGTGGATGTGTTAAGGCATGCCGGGATATGTTTAACCTGATGTCTTCTATTTTCTTCCCAAAGTAATCCAGGAAATCTTGTGCTGTAAAAGGAGAGCGAACTACAGGTGGTTGCCCATGCATAAGTGTTGCCACCATGTCGAACAAGAACTTTGAGTTATGCTTGTTTTTGTTGATCAAATTAGAGTAGTAGGTCCGCTTTGCAAATGCACAAAAATAGACTTTTGAGCTGCTTAGTTATGTACCGTTTTTGTCTACAGTGTAACTTCTTTCAGCTTGTTCTCCACCGAGTGTTGCAACAGCGCTTCTGCTTTGACCTGTGAACTGGAAGCTATCTTTTTTTTTTTCCCCCTAAGTGTGCACTGACCCCTGCTGGCTTATCGTTGTCACACCAGCCGGCATTGCTAAGCAGTTGCTATGTAAGACCTCGGCTGTCCGGATGACGTGCAATTTCAACTTCCAACATAGTGAATTTAGGTTAATTTTCTCCCTCTAAAACCCTAAAAAACAGACCTAGAAAGCTGAAATTTTAATATGTTGTACACACGGAGCTTTCCAAAAAGGTGCAGCATACCAAGATCAGATGATGATCAAGATCAACATGCACATAATAACATGAACAAATGAAATTAAGGAGTACAACATACTGTTTATTAAACACAGTTTATTAAACAAATATATCCTCAATTAAGTTCTATGTAACCCAAAATAAATATTAAACAAATTAATCAACTGCAAATAGTGAATTATCCACAAGCCTTTAACTGCAAAATATGAATACTGAAAATATCTCCCTAAACATGAATGTGAGTCTCACAAAATGTGAATATCATTCATAATATATATTTTTTCAGTTTAAGGATTTCAGTTTACGCATCAATTACTGCAAGAAATCTTGATTACAAATCCTATCATGCAAAAAAAAAATTTTGTATTTAGTTTGTTTGGTGGGGGGGGTTGAGTTCACTGCAGTCAGTGAGGCGGGGAGGCGAGCCCAGGGCGGGTCTCGCTTCTGGTGACAAGCCCGAGCCGCTCTGTTGACAGCAGCAGGTGAGGAGTTTGACTGGGACGGTCCACTTGTCAAACGGTAACGTAGGTGTCAACCTCGGGGAGGACAGAAACCTCCCCTAAGACGCCGCTAAATTTAGAAAAATGTTCACAGATTGTCATAAGTCAAGCATTATAGAAAAATAAACACTAGTTACTAACCTCAGGAAGTAACGAGCTCCAACTTTACTTTCATCCATATGAGCCGTCCTCGGAGCTGGAAAAAATAATATTAATCTGAACGAGCAGTGACTTCTACAAAGTGCAAAAATGAAAGGAGACACCAGAAAAATAATCAATAAATTCAGGTGTAGTGACAAAATTTACTGCACACATCATCACTGGTCTCCTGCTGGTTATACTACAGCACTCAGTTTGGAAAAATGGCTTTTTCAAAATTTAAGAGAATTTTTCTGTTTAGAAATTTACTGCACACGTCAGTGGTCCCTTGCTGGTTATACTACAGCACTCAGTTTGGAAAAATGTGCAAAAATTGAATTTTAGTGATTTTTTTAAATCATTAAAATAAGTAATAAAATGAGCAATATAAGTCATAAATTCACTTAAAGTATAACCAGCAGACCATTGATGTGTTCAGTGAATTTAGTGACACCACACCTGAATTTATTGATTATTTTTCTGGTGCGTCTCCTTTCATTTGCAGTTTGTTTTTCTATGACGTTTGTCTTATGAGCCATGAACATCTCTCTAACTTCTCCATCTTTCTAACAACTCCAAAGGAGGTTTCTGTCCTCCCCAAGTTTGACACCTATGTTACCGTTTGACAAGTGGATCGTCCCAGTCAAACTCCTCACCTGCTGCTGTCAACAGAGTGGGTTGGGCTTGTCACCAGAAGCGAGACCCGCCCTGGGCTCACTGACTGCAGTGAACTCACCCCCCCCCCCCCCCCAAAAAAAAACCAAACAAAATACAAAAAATAAATATTTTTTGCATGGTAGTGTTTGTAATCAAGATTTCTTGCAGTAATTGATGCATAAACTGAAATCCATAAACTGCTTAAACTGAAAAAAATATATATTATGAATGATATTCACGTTTTGCAAGACCTGTGTTCACATTTAGGGAGATATTCCAGTAATCACACATCTATTACGCATTTTGCTGCTTCTCCATCTCCTCGAGGTGATGCTTGTTGCCCTTCATGAAAACCAACCTCTCAAAATTGGCATCTGAGAGGGTGGCTCTCTTGGCCGTCAAAATGTCCTTGCCTATCGAAAATAGATGCTCAACCGCAGCACTGGACGGGATGGCTGTGTTATATTTAATGAAGAGGTCCACCAGCACCTTCTCACCCAAGAAGGCAGCATCTGTCAAGACGTCCTTTGAGCTGGTCTCCAGCCAGATCTTAACCAGGTTCTGTGCCTTTAACTTCAGTGACCTGTGGCTCGTGCACTCCTGGGGCTGAGTGATGCTGCTGAAGAAGTCATCTGCCCCTTCCTCTTTATTGCTGGTGCTGCTGCTGCCCTCCACCACAGTCTCCCTCAGGGATGTCTCCACGGCGGTCTCCATGGCCTTCTTGACCCTGCTGACCTGGCTATGGTCGTGTTACTCCAGCCAGAACAGACGAAACTTGGGGTGGAAGGCAGCTGCCAGCTGGCACTCCTGATCTTCTAGGAGGGGCCCAAACCTTTTTGTGATGCCTGCCAGTATTGCATCTACCAAAGGACTGCAGTATAGGAGGCCTGTGGACTTGGCCTCCTTCAGCTTCATTATGGTAGCTGCAACAGTTGGCAGAAGGCTCCCAAGATAGGCTTGATCCTCTCCCTGAATTTTTTTTGTCCAAGGCCCTGGCAACATTGGACATTACCTGGGCATACTCTTTCAGGAAGCTGACCTCGGAATCAGTGAAGCTCTGTAGCTTCAGCTGCGCCATCACCCGGTGGACAGCTCCCCTTTTATGATGCAGCAGGTCATTGAGGACAACAACTGAGTCATAGGTGGAGTTCCATCTGGTACTTGTGGGGAATACCAACCTCCTCTTCAACTCATCCAAAATGGTGTCTGCTGACACGGTGCTGTGGCACTGCTGGTTCCACAGCGCCTGTGCCTTAGACATGGCCTTTCTGTAGGTAGACTTAAATTGCGCACAGGCAAGTACCTTGTCAGCATCCACGCTGGCTACCAAGTTGAAGGTGTGGGCTGCACACCTCATGTGGACTGGTAGGTTGTGGCCCAGGCCACTGGACTCCTCAAGGGCAGCCTCAACAGAGATGTACTCCACCTCACCCATGGTTCCAGCCTCAGGATCCCCCTCAATGTCCTCCATGTCCGAATCGGCAGCAGGCTCAGGAATGTCTGGCAAGAGCTCAGGTTCTGTGCCAAACTGAACAAATGCCTTGACAAAGTTGCTGCCATTGTCTGTCGTGGTCCTGGTCACCTTTTCCTGCAGGTGGAATTTATAGTGGGTGTCCACCATGGCCTCGGCGAGAACATCAAAGGTGTGGTGCCCTTTGAGCCGAGAGCAGGCCAGGACCGCGTGCTGTCTGGTGCGGGTCTTGGGGTCCAGCCAGTGTGCAGTCATCCCCATGTAGGACCTGTTGTGGGCTGACCAACAGTCCACAGTAGTCGCCACCCAGGGGACATCCTCGAACAATCTGTAATTAAAAATTAGAAATCATAAATAAACAAATTGTAAAATTTAAAATGTAATAATGACTATCTGTATCAATTATTTTTAATAATTAAAACAAGAAATTTAGCATTAGACATTACAACGAATTTGCCCTATTGACGTATCCCATAATCCCTTGCGTGCCAGAGAGTCGCTGCAGTCAAATATAGAGAATCAACACGATGACAGTTATAAATAATATTATACTACAAAAATGTATTTTTTTTATGCTTTTGTTTTCATCACGTCAATAAGAGACTGCTGCATGATACCCTGAAAACTTGCTAAAACAATTATAACAAATAATCTGTCTGTTACGTTTAATCTGCGCGGAATTTAATAAACGCAAACCGAATTTCAGACATATTTTATATATTAGTCTGGAACAAAGAGGACAAACAGTGCTGTAAAGAACAATACTCAAGACAAAGAGCAAACTTCACTTTCCCCCAGAACGACATGATCAGGAAGCGATTGTAGCTCACAGCAGCTCCCATTGAAAATAACGGAGAGACAGACTGTGATTCTCACGTTTACATAAAACAAACAATAACAATGTCTGTAAACGCAAAGAATATATTCACGAGAGTTTGAGACACAATATAAAAATAGTTTTATATTGCGATGTTAATGGTGTTGTCCGTGTGCAGCGGTTAAAGTGCAGCGTGATCAGAGCATCTCAATGCAGTTCTCAATGTTACTGAGATCTTGCAGTGCGGCGACCTCTCCGAGGTTTTGCAGGATTTGAAACGTCAATAAGGTGAATAGCAATAATAAAACAATCATACAAAATTATTTTGGGATTATTATTGTAGTACCTTTACTATGCAAATCAAGTGTGCAAATCAACCTAAGTGTAATGAAATTGCATTTCTAAATGTGGAAAATCTGGATAAAAAGGAAGATTAGGAAAACATGATAATATTAAAAAATATATAATAAATTAATACACAAAACTGATTTCTCAGTTGACCTAATTAACCAAATGGGCAGCAAAAGCTTATACACACTTATACTACCCATTTTACCTCAGTAAATCTTACCAGCTATACTAAAATAATAGTACCCAATGGAGCAAAATGGGGGCTGATCACGAAATGGAGCAGACTGACCCAGTGGCTGAAGTTTTGTCTCTTGAACACCAGATGGCGCTGCTGCCTCGAATACATTAGACTGACAACCGCCCCAGAATTGGGCCACATACTTGTCCAAACTTGCCCAAAGTGAGGCCCACTAACGCTGACGTCAGCGTCTCAACCACCAACCAATCACAGGGTAGGAGAGAGAGAGAGAGAGAGAGACCGACCAGTATCTGGCCCAATTTATAGTGGGCGCAAAACAAAGACCAAACAATTGAATAAAAGTGCTTATTTGGACTCAGTCTGCTCAGTTTCGTTACATTTTATCCTATTTTGTGATTTTCACTTTTCAGTCCCCATTTTGCATTTTACCCCTCACAACAGAAGCAAAAAGAGAGCAGAACAAGCAAAACACAAACATTTGAAGATATTAATAAACTTAAATGTCTCATCTTAATCAATCAATCAATCAATCAATTTTTTTTATATAGCGCCAAATCACAACAAACAGTTGCCCCAAGGCGCTTTATATTGTAAGGCAAGGCCATACAATAATTATGTAAAACCCCAACGGTCAAAACGACCCCCTGTGAGCAAGCACTTGGCTACAGTGGGAAGGAAAAACTCCCTTTTAACAGGAAGAAACCTCCAGCAGAACCAGGCTCAGGGAGGGGCAGTCTTCTGCTGGGACTGGTTGGGGCTGAGGGAGAAACAACAACACGTAGTGCACATCTCGCTTTGTACACAATTCCAATGGACTTTCACGTTTTAGATTTAACATAATTTGTGTGTTTTCAAAATTAATTTAACATCAATAACTCCCAAGAAATTTAGTATCTTTTACAATTTAAATTTCATCATCATGTACTGTTAAGCAAGCTTCTACTTGAATTTCAAAATACAATACACTTTGTTTTGCAAAAAATACCTTATAAGATACTCCTCCAGCTGTTTGAGGCTGGTCAAGATCTTCCTCCCCAGGGTGCGGCGGGACATTGATGTTTTGCTGGGGTTCAAGGTCTTGACCAAACTGATGAATGTGGGGGACTCCACAACATGCAGCGGCAGCATGTTGCATACGAAGAGGTCCACGATCTTCGAGTCCACCACAGACGCCAGTGCCAGCAGCCAACTGTGCAAAGGCCCCCCGAATAGTAGGCTGGGACAGCTGACTTTTTTTTGGTGGGTGGCTGCCCACCAAATGAAGACTGGCTGCTGCTGCTAGCTGACGAACGCCTGTGTTTCCCACGTGAAGAACCGGCCTTGATCCTTTCTTCAAATTGGATTGCATGGCCTGGGTGGTTCCTCTTACATGGGACTTTAAATTACAAAGGCTGGTTGTGTGCCCTTTAATTGTTGTCTCCTTTGGGTGACACAGGACACACAGGAAAAAAAGGATGCTAGCGTTCTTCTTGTCCACCGATTGGAAAACAAAGAAATCCTCGAGGTGAGGCCACGGGTTCTGGACCTCGTGGCAGGCCTGGGCCTCAGACTGAGCTGCTCCAGACACCTCTCCACTCGATCCAGGCTCCTCTTGGACGTCATCCTCAGGCCGTGGAACACAAACAATGTTTTCCTCACTCATTTTCCCCCCAAAAAACCACCGTAAGCTCAGAAAAAAAATAATAATGCTGGCTCGCTCACTCGCTGCTAGTCACGTTCGAAACGCACAAAGACTAACTACTAAACACGAGGCTGCCGACGTCATCAGCCAGCAACAGCCAGTCAGAACATGCGCAGAGCGCAGTGAAGTTTTTATTTTGTAATTTTGTTTTTAATCTATCAATATAATATATATATATATATATATATATATATATATATATATATATATATATATATATATATATATATAACTTAAAGACCATTTCTATAAAAAACAGTAAATCGCAGGAGTCACAGTTTATCTCTATATAACGTCACCCATGTTGCATTCAATGTGAATTTGTAAAATTTATAACTCTCAGCCTGTTATTATGAATTTATGGGGAAGTGATTGTTGTACAAACGCTTCAGATAACTGTCGCTGAGATAGATGATGACTGGAGCGCAGTTTTAAGCAGAAACGAGGCAATAACCTTGTTGCTGAAGAACTGAAAAGACCCACGTGCAGTGAAGGCACAGTGAGCGTGCCCTCCCCCTTCTGAGCTCCGACAGCGGCCTGACTGTTGCACACAGCCTGGAGGAGCCAGGAACGATTTTAGCTGTTTACAAACCTTTTTGATTGTTAAACCTTACTCACTTCACCACCAAAAAAAAATGTTATCAGACTGAACGTTATCGGAACTTAATGTATCGGAAGATAATTGGTCCGATAATGATTTTAAAATTTATCTGAAAAGATAATCCGATGATGAAAACGTTATCTTCGATAATTATCTGTTATCGGATTATCGGAACTGTGCCCACCACTGGTAACAGACACGAAATCTTTGCTATTACTGGAACAACCACTGGGCCATCCTTAATTTCAACATCATCCAATATAGTAATGGGTATTAAGTTTGGAAAGCATATCCCTCTATGATTTTTATGGGCACGAATACGGAAGCAGGCCACAGTCTCAACTTGTTGAAATTCCCTCCCTGGCAAATAAACTGCACTAAATTCCCCACTAAGTTAATGGATTCCACAGCCACATTTGTCATAAGCCTTGCAGGGTCTCTAATAACCTGCTCCATGGCCTGCTGTAGATTCCTATTGTTAGCCTCCCTGTAGAGCTCTATCTATGTTCGCAGACAAGATGGCGGCGCCTTCCCCAGTAGGGTGGAGGCCGTCCGGCATCAGCAAGCCACGGCGACCCCAGAACGAAGGCCAGTTATCAATAAAGCTAAAGCCTTGCTGTCTACAACACTGCGCCAGCCACCTATTTAACGATGTCAGCCTGCTAAACGTCTCATCAGTACCCCGGGAGGGGTGGGGACCAGAGACTATTAATTAATGCCGACACATCTTTCTGGCAAGGTCACAAGTTCTCTCTATGTCCATTTTTGTGACCTAGTGCTTCATCCTGATATCACTGGTGTCAACATGTGTCAACATGAATAACTATGTGACTATATCTCATGTCATGTTCCTTTGTCTGTCTTCGCTTCTGCAGCATCAGCACCCTAAGATGAGATGCAATGTCGGGAGCTCTGGCCCCAGGAATACATTTAACGTCAACCGGCGTCTGTAACCTGACTTTGTGGGTGATAGAATCCCCTATCACTAAAGTCCGGTGTTTTGGTCTGGAGACAGGAGTGGAAGTGTAAAGTAGGATTTGTAGTGTACTTTTGCACTAAGAAATTCAAGAATGTAGCCAAGCAAACACGAGCTAACCAAATGGATAAGCTAACCACTCCTAAGGCTCACACAGACGCAAATAAATTAATTAAAATTCACAGCAGTTACACTGAAAACTAACAGAAGTATTAAACAGGTCAAAAAGCAGCAGCTATAAAATACACTAAACAGTTAATTAACTAACAGAAGTATAAAAAAAATGAAATGAAAAATGATAACAGGGGTCCAAAATAGCTAACGCAAGCTAACCGCTAGTGAAAATGCTAGCTGCTCCTAAGATTTTACACAGGAGTAAAATAATTACTTAAAATTCACAGCAGTTCGACTGAAAAACGAACAGAAGTATTAAACGGGTAAAAAAAGAAACAGCTATAAAAAGTAATGACGGGGGGAGGGGAGGAGTCGACCTAGCTAGCGAATGCTAACTGCTAACGATTCACAGCAGGACTGTTGTTAAATAATGTTCAGAGCAGATACAATTAATAACCAGAACGGTGCTAAACAGAAATAAAAGAAGCATATACAACTGTGTGAAGTTCAGAGTAGCGTCACAGCAACAAACAATCCATCAGAAGCAAGTTGCCAGATCTGCCTTTTACAGCTGCACACAAGAAGGGATGAACATGCAACTGTTTTACCAAGCTATTACAATATAAACTTGACAAATAACTACCTTTTTAGACAGTTCCAAATTATTTCTCCACCTGATTAAGCGTGTGCACGCGATAGAGAGCAAAGCTGCAGCTGGAACAGCCCTCTGTGATTCCAGAAGCAATTAGAGGAGTTTTCAACAGCCAGCTTGCAGAGAAAATGATTAATCCACTATGAAATAATTATTTTATATACGCAGCATCCAGCGCACATGTGGCAGCCAGTGGAACAAAACGCGGCGTCCAGCTGGGAACACAGCGGGTGGGATTATCATGACGATGTGCGTACAAAGTTGTGCAAGTGTCAGGGCACCTTTACCCTTTCAACATTCCTTCCCACTTTCAAGCAGTTTGCTGATTGGAAAACAAGAGATAATAAGACTAGAGACCTGCCGTATTTTAATGTCAAGGAAGCATAGAGTGCCACAGCCCTCCCCCCGCTCAGCAAGTTGGACCATAACCTGGTTTATTTAGAGCTAATTTACATCCCTGCAATTCGGTGGCAAGCTGTGATCACTAGAGTGACACGGAAGTGGTCACGGGAGGCAGAAGACAGTCCTCGTGGATGTTTTAAGGCAACTGACTGGGGTGTGCTCTGTGATGCGCAGGGGGAGGACATCGAAAGCATAATGGACTGCATAACAGATTACATTACCTTCTGTAAAGATAATCATCCCAACCAAGACTGTGCCATTACCCCAATATCAAACCGTGGATGAACAAGGAAGGAAGGAAGAAGGCTGCATTCAGGAGTTGAGACAGGGAGCAGCTGAAGAGTGTACAGCTTGAACTGAGGGAGAAGATCACAGAGGGGAACGACAGTTACAGAAGGAAGCTGGAGAGCAAGGTCCAGCAGAACAACATGAGGGAGATGTGGAATGGGATGACAACCATCACTGGATGATGGAAAGAGACCTACATGAGGCCAATGAGCTAAACCTGTTCTTAAACAGGTTTGACAACATGGACTTTGCCCAGAGTGTACCTCACAGGCCGCCCACAGCACATGAGGCTTCAGGACATTACATCCGACACCATCAGGAGCAGCACGGGGGCACCACAGGGAATGTACCTGCCTCCCTTCCTGTTCACACTCTACACCTCAGACTCCAGGTTCTGGTCACAGTCCTGCCATCTGCAGAAGTTCTCGGATGACTCTGCCATTGTGGGCTGCATCGGCAGTGACCAGGAGGCTGAGTACAAGGAGTATGGTGGGCAGGTTTATGGAGGAGTGTGGATTCAACCACCTGTAGCTCAATGCAGCTAAGATGAAGGAGCTGGTGGTGGACTTCAGAAGACAGAAGACCATTCCTTACGCAATTAGCATCAATGGAACTGAGGTGGACATTATGGACCACTAGAAATACCTAGGTGTCCACAAAGACATCAAACTGGACTGGACTGTAAACACATATGCTGTGTATAAGAAAGGTCAGAGCGAACTGTACTTCCTCAGGAGGCTCATGTCTTTCCATATATGCAGAAATATGTGGTAGATGTTTTACCACTCAGTGGTCTCCAGTGTTATCTTTTTGATGTAGTGTGCTGGTGCTGGTGCAGTAGGTTGAAGGCAGATGACACAAGGGTGATTCTTTAACTACGGGCACTATTGGCCTTGTAAATGTAATTTCCGCCACACCACTGCCTTACAATATAAAGCGCCTTGGGGCAACTGTTTGTTATGATTTGGCGCTATATACATGTGCTCTGATGTCACTGTTTATCTCCATAGAAACTACCCAAACAAGCTTTCATACAAACTGTTTAAAGGGACATTACAGTGTTGTGGTGGAAATTACGGCAATAGTGTGGGACAACTACATTTTGTTTAAAAAAAATCACAACAGTTGTATGACATGGAATACCCCAATTATGTTTTGATTATTTTACTGATATTTTATTCAGAGATATTTTAAAACATTAGAAAAAACGTTTATTTACCATTCATTTTTATCATTGAAGATCAAAAGTCTGGGTGTGGGACAAGCACAAAACTGCAATATTTGCATATAATAATGCTGAAAAAAGGTGAAGAAGTCATCATAGACTACTAGAACAAATTTCTTAACACACTTTCATTGTAAAGATAACTATAAAAGTGTGAAACTTCCCCTTTTTTCTGTTTTTCATACAATATGATCAAAGGACATAATAAGTGCCCGTAGTCTAAGAATCACCCACAAACAGACTAAACAAGCTCATCAGGAGAGCTGGCTCTATCCTCTTGCTTGCCTCTACTGGTGGTTGGCTCTCACTGTGGTATTGTATCACTTCCTGTTCCGGAGCACAGCGGTGTTTTGCTGTATCTGTTAGCTGTTTAATCTGTGCAGTTAGATTGATCTAGTTAACTAGATAATGATTTGTTTCACAGTGTAATCTTTACGTGCCTTAACTAAAGCACTCCCTCTGCTGAATCACCTCTAAATTATTTACACATTATTCACTTTGTGTGTTTTTAGGAATCCGCTAGCTTAGCGCAGCTACTAGCTCTTAGCCGATTTAGCATGGCGGCTTCTCCTGTCTCTCCTGCACTTTTCTGCTCTGGGTGTGAAATGTTTAGTTATTCCTCGGCCTCCTTTAGCAGTAACGGTACTTGTAATACGTGTAGCTTATTCGTAGCTTTGGAGGCCAGGCTGGGCGAATTGGAGACTCGGCTTCGCACCGTGGAAAATTCTACAGCTAGCCAGGCCCCTGTAGTCGGTGCGGACCAAGGTAGCTTAGCCGTCATTAGTTCCCTTCCAGCAGATCCCGAGCAGCCGGGAAAGCAGGCCGACTGGGTGACTGTGAGGAAGAAGCGTAGTTCTAAACAGAAGCCCCGTGTACACCGCCAACCCGTTCACATTTCTAACTGTTTTTCCCCACTCGACGACACACCCGCAGAGGATCAAACTCTGGTTATTGGCGACTCTGTTTTGAGAAATGTGAAGTTAGCGACACCAGCAACCATAGTCAATTGTCTTCTGGGGGCCAGAGCAGGCGACATTGAAGGAAATTTGAAACTGCTGGCTAAGGCTAAGCGTAAATTTGGTAAGATTGTAATTCACGTCGGCAGTAATGACACCCAATTCCGCTAATCGAAGGTCACTAAAATTAACATTGAATCGGTGTGTAACTTTGCAAAAACAATGTCGGACTCTGTAGTTTTCTCTGGGCCCTCCCCAATCGGACGGGGAGTGACATGTTTAGCCGCATGTTCTCCCTGAATTGCTGTCTGTCTGAGTGGTGTCCAAAAAATGAGGTGGACTTCATAGATAATTGGAAAAGCTTCTGGGGAAAACCTGGTCTTGTTAGGAGAGACGGCATCCATCCCACTTTGGATGGAGCAGCTCTCATTTCTAGAAATCTGGCCAATTTTCTTAAATCCTCCAAACCGTGACTATCCAGGGTTGGGACCAGGAAGCAGAGTTGTAGTCTTACACACCTCTCTGCAGCTTCTCTCCCCCTGCCATCCCCTCATTACCCCATCCCCGTAGAGACAGTGCCTGCTGCCAGACCACCAACAACCAGTAAAAATCTATTTAAGCATAAAAATTCAAAAAGAAAAAATAATATAGCACCTTCAACTGCACCACAGACTAAAACAGTTAAATGTGGTCTATTAAACATTAGGTCTCTCTCTTCTAAGACCCTGTTAGTAAATGATATAATAATTAATCAACATATTGATTTATTCTGCCTTACAGAAACCTGGTTACAGCAGGATGAATATGTTAGTTTAAATGAGTCAACACCTCCGAGTCACACTAACTGCCAGAATGCTCGTAGCACGGGCCGAGGCGGAGGATTAGCAGCAATCTTCCATTCCAGCTTATTAATTAATCAAAAACCCAGACAGAGCTTTAATTCATTTGAAAGCTTGACTCTTAGTCTTGTCCATCCAAATTGGAAGTCCCAAAAACCAGTTTTATTTGTTATTATCTATCGTCCACCTGGCCGTTACTGTGAGTTTCTCTATGAATTTTCAGACCTTTTGTCTGACTTAGTGCTTAGCTCAGATAAGATAATTATAGTGGGCGATTTTAACATCCACACAGATGCTGAGAATGACAGCCTCAACACTGCATTTAATCTATTATTAGACTCAATTGGCTTTGCTCAAAATGTAAATGAGTCCACCCACCACTTTAATCATATCTTAGATCTTGTTCTGACTTATGGTATGGAAATTGAAGACTTAACAGTATTCCCTGAAAACTCCCTTCTGTCTGATCATTTCTTAATAACATTTACATTTACTCTGATGGACTACCCAGCAGTGGGGAATAAGTTTCATTACACTAGAAGTCTTTCAGAAAGCGCTGTAACTAGGTTTAAGGATATGATTCCTTCTTTATGTTCTCTAATGCCATATACCAACACAGTGCAGAGTAGCTACCTAAACTCTGTAAGTGAGATAGAGTATCTCGTCAATAGTTTTACATCCTCATTGAAGACAACTTTGGATGCTGTAGCTCCTCTGAAAAAGAGAGCTTTAAATCAGAAGTGCCTGACTCCGTGGTATAACTCACAAACTCGCAGCTTAAAGCAGATAACCCGTAAGTTGGAGAGGAAATGGCGTCTCACTAATTTAGAAGATCTTCACTTAGCCTGGAAAAAGAGTCTGTTGCTCTATATAAAAAAAAGCCATCCGTAAAGCTAGGACATCTTACTACTCATCACTAATTGAAGAAAATAAGAACAACCCCAGGTTTCTTTTCAGCACTGTAGCCAGGCTGACAAAGAGTCAGAGCTCTATTGAGCTGAGTATTCCTTTAACTTTAACTAGTAATGACTTCATGACTTTCTTTGCTAATAAAATTTTAACTATTAGAGAAAAAATTACTCATAACCATCCCAAAGACGTATCGTTATCTTTGGCTGCTTTCAGTGATGCCGGTATTTGGTTAGACTCTTTCTCTCCGATTGTTCTGTCTGAGTTATTTTCATTAGTTACTTCCTCCAAACCTTCAACATGTCTATTAGACCCCATTCCTACCAGGCTGCTCAAGGAAGCCCTACCATTAATTAATGCTTTGATCTTAAATATGACCAATCTATCTTTATTAGTTGACTATGTACCACAGGCTTTTAAGGTGGCAGTAATTAAACCATTACTTAAAAAGCCATCACTTGACCCAGCTATCTTAGCTAATTATAGGCCAATCTCCAACCTTCCTTTTCTCTCAAAAATTCTTGAAAGGGTAGTTGTAAAACAGCTAACTGATCATCTGCAGAGGAATGGTCTATTTGAAGAGTTTCAGTCAGGTTATAGAATTCATCATAGTACAGAAACAGCATTAGTGAAGGTTACAAATGATCTTCTTATGGCCTCAGACAGTGGACTCATCTCTGTGCTTGTTCTGTTAGACCTCAGTGCTGCTTTTGATACTGTTGACCATAAAATTTTATTACAGAGATTAGAGCATGGCATAGGTATTAAAGGCACTCCACTGCAGTGGTTTGAATCATATTTATCTAATAGATTACAATTTGTTCATGTAAATGGGGAATCTTCTTCACAGACTAAGGTTAATTATGGAGTTCCACAAGGTTCTGTGCTAGGACCAATTTTATTCAATCAATCAATCAATCAATCAATTTTTTTATATAGTGCCAAATCACAACAAACAGTTGCCCCAAGGCGCTTTATATTGTAAGGCAAGGCCATACAATAATTATGTAAAACCCCAACGGTCAAAACGACCCCCTGTGAGCAAGCACTTGGCTACAGTGGGAAGGAAAAACTCCCTTTTAACAGGAAGAAACCTCCAGCAGAACCAGGCTCAGGGAGGGGCAGTCTTCTGCTGGGACTGGTTGGGGCTGAGGGAGAGAACCAGGAAAAAGACATGCTGTGGAGGGGAGCAGAGATCGATCACTAATGATTAAATGCAGAGTGGTGCATACAGAGCAAAAAGAGAAAGAAACAGTGCATCATGGGAACCCCCCAGCAGTCTACGTCTATAGCAGCATAACTAAGGGATGGTTCAGGGTCACCTGATCCAGCCCTAACTGTAAGCTTTAGCAAAAAGGAAAGTTTTAAGCCTAATCTTAAAAGTAGAGAGGGTGTCTGTCTCCCTGATCTGAATTGGGAGCTGGTTCCACAGGAGAGGAGCCTGAAAGCTGAAGGCTCTGCCTCCCATTCTACTCTTACAAACCCTAGGAACTACAAGTAAGCCTGCAGTCTGAGAGCGAAGCGCTCTATTGGGGTGATATGGTACTACGAGGTCCCTAAGATAAGATGGGACCTGATTATTCAAAACCTTATAAGTAAGAAGAAGAATTTTAAATTCTATTCTAGATTTAACAGGAAGCCAATGAAGAGAGGCCAATATGGGTGAGATATGCTCTCTCCTTCTAGTCCCCGTCAGTACTCTAGCTGCAGCATTTTGAATTAACTGAAGGCTTTTTAGGGAACTTTTAGGACAACCTGATAATAATGAATTACAATAGTCCAGCCTAGAGGAAATAAATGCATGAATTAGTTTTTCAGCATCACTCTGAGACAAGACCTTTCTGATTTTAGAGATATTGCGTAAATGCAAAAAAGCAGTCCTACATATTTGTTTAATATGCGCTTTGAATGACATATCCTGATCAAAAATGACTCCAAGATTTCTCACAGTATTACTAGAGGTCAGGGTAATGCCATCCACAGTAAGGATCTGGTTAGACACCATGTTTCTAAGATTTGTGGGGCCAAGTACAATAACTTCAGTTTTATCTGAGTTTAAAAGCAGGAAATTAGAGGTCATCCATGTCTTTATGTCTGTAAGACAATCCTGCAGTTTAGCTAATTGGTGTGTGTCCTCTGGCTTCATGGATAGATAAAGCTGGGTATCATCTGTGTAACAATGAAAATTTAAGCAATACCGTCTAATAATACTGCCTAAGGGAAGCATGTATAAAGTGAATAATTGGTCCTAGCACAGAACCTTGTGGAACTCCATAATTAACTTTAGTCTGTGAAGAAGATTCCCCATTTACATGAACAAATTGTAATCTATTAGACAAATATGATTCAAACCACCGCAGCGCAGTGCCTTTAATACCTATGGCATGCTCTAATCTCTGTAATAAAATTTTATGGTCAACAGTATCAAAAGCAGCACTGAGGTCTAACAGAACAAGCACAGAGATGAGTCCACTGTCCGAGGCCATAAGAAGATCATTTGTAACCTTCACTAATGCTGTTTCTGTGCTATGATGAATTCTAAAACCTGACTGAAACTCTTCAAATAGACCATTCCTCTGCAGATGATCAGTTAGCTGTTTTACAACTACCCTTTCAAGAATTTTTGAGAGAAAAGGAAGGTTGGAGATTGGCCTATAATTAGCTAAGATAGCTGGGTCAAGTGATGGCTTTTTAAGTAATGGTTTAATTACTGCCACCTTAAAGGCCTGTGGTACATAGCCAACTAACAAAGATAGATTGATCATATTTAAGATCGAAGCATTAAATAATGGTAGGGCTTCCTTGAGCAGCCTGGTAGGAATGGGGTCTAATAAACATGTTGATGGTTTGGATGAAGTAACTAATGAAAATAACTCAGAGAGAACAATCGGAGAGAAAGAGTCTAACCAAATACAGGCATCACTGAAAGCAGCCAAAGATAACGATACATCTTTGGGATGGTTATGAGTAATTTTTTCTCTAATAGTTAAAATTTTGTTAGCAAAGAAAGTCATGAAGTCATTACTAGTTAAAGTTAATGGAATACTCAGCTCAATAGAGCTCTGACTCTTTGTCAGCCTGGCTACAGTGCTGAAAAGAAACCTGGGGTTGTTCTTATTTTCTTCAATTAGTGATGAGTAGAAAGATGTCCTAGCTTTACGGAGGGCTTTTTTATAGAGCAACAGACTCTTTTTCCAGGCTAAGTGAAGATCTTCTAAATTAGTGAGACGCCATTTCCTCTCCAACTTACGGGTTATCTGCTTTAAGCTACGAGTTTGTGAGTTATACCACGGAGTCAGGTACTTCTGATTTAAAGCTCTCTTTTTTAGAGGAGCTACAGCATCCAAAGTTGTCTTCAATGAGGATGTAAAACTATTCACTTTATACATGTTTCCCTTAGGCAGTATCATTAGACGGCATTGCTTAAATTTTCATTGTTACGCAGATGATACCCAGCTTTATCTATCCATGAAGCCAGAGGACACACACTAATTAGCTAAACTGCAGGATTGTCTAATAAACATAAAGACATGGATGACCTCTAATTTCCTGCTTTTAAACTCAGATAAAACTGAAGTTATTGTACTTGGCCCCACAAATCTTAGAAACATGGTGTCTAACCAGATCCTTACTCTGGATGGCATTACCCTGACCTCTAGTAATACTGTGAGAAATCTTGGAGTCATTTTAGATCAGGATATGTCATTCAATGCGCATATTAAACAAATATGTAGGACTGCTTTTTTGCATTTGCGCAATATCTCTAAAATTAGAAAGGTCTTCTCTCAGAGTGATGCTGAAAAACTAATTCATGCATTTATTTCCTCTAGGCTGGACTATTGTAATTCATTATTATCAGGTTGTCCTAAATGTTCCCTGAAAAGTCTTCAGTTAATTCAAAATGCTGCAGCTAGAGTGCTGACAGGGACTAGAAGGAGAGAACATATCTCACCCATATTGGCCTCTCTTCATTAGCTTCCTGTTAATTCTAGAATAGAATTTAAAATTCTTCTTCTTACTTATAAGGTTTTGAATAATCAGGTCCCATCTTATCTTAGGGACCTCATAGTACCATATCACCCCAATAGAGCGCTTCGCTCTCAGACTGCAGGCTTACTTGTAGTTCCTAGGGTTTGTAAGAGTAGAATGGGAGGCAGAGCCTTCAGCTTTCAGGTTCCTCTCCTGTGGAACCAGCTCCCAATTCAGATCAGGGAGACAGACACCCTCTCTACTTTTAAGATTAGGCTTAAAACTTTCCTTTTTGCTAAAGCTTATAGTTAGGGCTGGATCAGGTGACCCTGAGCCATCCCTTAGTTATGCTGCTATAGACTTAGACTGCTGGGGCGTTCCCATGATGCACTGAGTGTCTCTTTCTCTTTTTGCTCTGTATGCACCACTCTGCATTTAATCATTAGTGATTGATCTCTGCTCCCCTCCACAGCATGTCTTTTTCCTGGTTCTCTCACTCAGCCCCAACCAGTCCCAGCAGAAGACTGCCCCTCCCTGAGCCTGGTTCTGCTGGATGTTTCTTCCTGTTAAAAGGGAGTTTTTCCTTCCCACTGTTGCCAAGTGCTTGCTCACAGGGGGTCGTTTTGACCGTTGGGGTTTTACGTAATTATTGTATGGCCTTGCCTTACAATATAAGGCGCCTTGGGGCAACTGTTTGTTGTGATTTGGCGCTATATAAATAAAATTGATTTGATTTGATTTGGGGGTTGAGCTAGAGTCTGTGGTGGAGGTATCAGAGAGGAGGATGGTGAGGAAACTAATCAGCATCCGGGTCAGCACCTCCCACCCCCTGCATGCCACACTAACGACAGAGCCACAGACTGAGACCACCGAGGTGCACCACAGGATGCCACAGGAGGTCTGAACTACCTGTGGCAATCAGACTATATAATTCCTCCCCCTTGACAGGATGAATACATAATGAATAAAGCTATTCAGAGCTATTCAGTTACTCAAAGTTATGTGATTGACGAGCATGAAGCTGTCCTTTTGCCTGCGCTGTGTGAGTTTTTAGGTGAAGTGCAGTGCGCGCAAAACTAGCTCCACCCTTTAAAGATGAGGTTCATCTGCCATGGCCCAGCAAGCTGGGACAGTGACAGCGAAGTCCTCGGGTCGCAGGTTTACATCAGAGTTTCCCTCTCCAGAAATGTGAAGCTGTTGACACTTCTCAGGACCTCGCCACTGACAGTTATGGGGAGGCTGAAACAGCAGTTCAGTCTTTGTAGTATTATCTTTAATCAAAACTGAGTTGCAGCCGCATGGAATCGGTCCACAATCTCTTGGATGTTAGCAGGATCTGTGGTAACCAGAGCAGAATCATCATCATATAGTAGTTTGCTGACACAGATGGTTCTTGTTTTAGTTTCAGCCCTCAAACGTGTCAGGTTGAAAAGCTTTCCGGATGTGCGTGAGCGAAGGTAGATGCCTTTGCTGAGGTTTTCAGACATAGTTTCCAAAACAGCAGCTAGGTAGAGTGTGAAGAGTGTTGCTGCAAGTACACAGCCCTATTTAATGCCATGGTTGATCTGGAAAGGGTCACTGATGTCACTTCCAATTGACACTCATCCCGTCATTCCATCATGAATCTGCCTAATCATGTTGACAAACATTTCTGGACAACCATAAGCTTTCAGTTCCTTCCACAGTGTTTCTCTGACGACAGTGTCAAAGACCTTCGAGAAGTCCACAAACATGATGTACAGGGGTTGATGCTGTTCTGCTGCTTTTTCCTGGAGTTGTCGAAGGGAGAATATCATATCTGATGTAGATCTTCCAGCTCTAAAGCCACATTGGCTTTCTGGAAGAATCCTCTCAGAGGGTATCTTTAACCTGTTGAGCATGATCTTTGCGAGGACTTTGCCAACACCTGATAGAAGATATATGCCTCAATGGTTACCACAGTCACTCTGATCTCCCTTCTTTTTAATAGATGGTGACTATCAGGGCATCTTTAAAATCCTGGAGAAGTTGTTTTTGCCAGCAGGTGTTGTATAGTGCAAGCAGTTGGTTCTTTAGAGCCTGGCCACCTTGCTTCAGGACCTCTGATGGAATGCCATCTTGAGCTGGGGCTTTGCCTCTTCTGGTCTCTTTCAGTGCCTTCTACAGCTCTTCCATGTTAACTGGAATACACAGCTCTTCTTTTGTGGGGTGAACTGCGAGATTGGCTACAACATTGACAGTGGTGCCCTGTTGGTTAAGCAGGTTTTGAAAGTGCTCTTTCCAGTGCTCAGTGATGTCTTTCATAGCAGTCAGTAAAGTGCCATCAGCAGATTTTACTGGGGCTGGGATGTAATGCAAATTGTAATCCAATTACATTTTTTTCCACGAATCTGACTGGTTAAGCATGTGAGATTCCAGACTGTATAATATCTGGGTAACTGTGGCAAAATATTCGACCATTTCACATTTGGATGTATTACTCCACGCCCTGACTGGTGTTCTGACGAGATGTCATTCCACTTGAATGTCATTCCTGTCCTCCACGCAACTGCGCATGCGTAATATTGTCGGGGCATGGAACTGTCACTTTATGCTATAACACACGTGCTGCTAGCTGTTAGCTGAGAGCGAGAGAGTCACGTACCGCCACCACCGCTGAAATGGGTGAATTTAAGCTACCATATGAAAGTACTGATGTGGATTCTGATACAGAATTTCTGTTTCACATTTGATGGATTTTCACGTTTGATGGATTACTACGCATCCTGACTGCTGTTGGAGTGATGCTGCCTCAGCTCAACGGTAAGCCTCTCTGACTGAACTACCTACAGAGAAATTAACCGTGCAAACAATGGAATTGAATTAGAATGGGAATAACCCCCTTGTGTCTGATGACTTGCGGACGTTCATGCTGTTATATGGTCGTACATAGCCGTAAAGCTCAATTTGTGACAGTATAACCAGCATGAACGTCTGCAAATCATCAGACAAAACAGGGTTATGCCGTAACTGTGTGGCAGGCGTGTGTGAACTCTGACCTCATCTAGACCAGCAGCAGAGATCTAAAGAGTCATATCCAAAAACACTGATTCATCAGGGATCTTCCACATAATATAGCACCTTCAACTGCACCACAGACTAAAACAGTTAAATGTGGTCTATTAAACATTAGGTCTCTCTCTTCTAAGTCCCTGTTAGTAAATGATATAATAATTGATCAACATATTGATTTATTCTGCCTTACAGAAACCTGGTTACAGCAGGATGAATATGTTAGTTTAAATGAGTCAACACCCCAGAGTCACACTAACTGCCAGAATGCTCGTAGCACGGGCCGAGGCGGAGGATTAGCAGCAATCTTCCATTCCAGCTTATTAATTAATCAAAAACCCAGACAGAGCTTTAATTCATTTGAAAGCTTGACTCTTAGTCTTGTCCATCCAAATTGGAAGTCCCAAAAACCAGTTTTATTTGTTATTATCTATCGTCCACCTGGTCGTTACTGTGAGTTTCTCTGTGAATTTTCAGACCTTTTGTCTGACTTAGTGCTTAGCTCAGATTGATTACATGTCAGCAGTTAATAGATTGGATGTCATTCAACATTTGCCATTCGACATTCAGCAGAGACACACGGCAAGGTCTCGATGAAGTTGGGATGTTGTGTAAAATGTAACACAACACAGAAAAACAATTCATATGATCATATACAACATTTTCATTCCTTATTATTCATTTCATATTTTATCACATCTTAATCATTTTCAGTTGTTTTATCATCAGCTCTTCTGGCCTCGCTTGCGACATCACTAACTTCCTCTTTCTTCTGACTCTGCACTAAAAACAACTTCTTCAGTTCCTCTTTCTCTCTAACTGCACCCTTTATGAAAAACAACTTCTTCAATCATTCATTTCACTTATTTGTAACATACTTTTTCTAATCAACTGTTACTTCCATTACATTAACAGTTCATTTAATCATACTTGTTATGTTAGAATCATCCTTAGATATTACTTTTAACACATTAATACGTCATTTGATCATACTTGGTCATTTTAGAATCATTCTTAGACATATTCCATCGTCTTCACCACTGAGTTCATTCCATGGGCCTCCCCATCTGCACTGGAAAAGTCCGATATGACCTCACTTACTCCAGGAAATTACCAAACACTGTCCAGTTTATTCCAACAGCATGTATATTAATCCAATGGCACGTATTATATTCTAAGATGAAAACAAGCTGAAAGCAAGCTTAAAGTCATCTTTCTTGACACCCCCTCCATGACTTGAAGCTCTGCCGATCTCTCTATACTTCCATAAAAACATCCCCGTCGTCGTCGACAGGGTGAAGGGTGAGCACTTCTTTCTCATCCACCACCGGCGACAGAACAGGAGGAGCTGGAGTTGAACGACACTCATCCAGCACCACGTATTCCTCTCCGCCCATCTGTAGATTGCTGTCGCCGTCAGAAGGCTGCTCCTCCAGTAGCGATGCTTGTGATGGTAATTCCGATGGAGATGGAGTCGCCTCATATTCCTGAGATGATAATCCGTCAGGGAACGATGGTGCGCATGGTGAAGTGGGGGTGACGGGTGTATAACACGGTGTAACTGGTGTAGATGGTCGTGGTGATGTATCCTTCGGTCGAGGTGAAGCTTCAGCGTGAATATCCTCAGGCTCGGGCTGTTGAAGGTGTTCATCCAGGAACACCTGCGTGAGGGCCTCCAAACACCAGTTCATATCCTCGGTCTGCACTCCAACCTCCGCAGTGTGCTGTGGAGATGAACGTGGAGCTGGTGGTAATGAAGGACCAATGGCCACAATCCGGCCATCGGCAAGATGAGCTGTGGAGAATCTTATTCCCGTAGGGTACATCCACATTTTGGTAAACACGGGGCAATACGTATATCCTTCTGGAGACACTATAGTGTCAGCTCGTATTTGATCAACCAAAAGGGAATGCCAAATCACGGTTGCCTCAGCCTCAATTTTTAGGTATGTTGCTGTTGGTACCTGGGGCAGAAAAGATGTATCCTTCCGTCCCATTATTCCTCGTGCCACTTGAACAGCGAAGTTGTTTTTATAACACGTCGGGCACCACAGAGTCGGTGTTACCTCCCAGAAGTAGATCGCTTGTTCCAGGGTGGCTTGACAATGAATACATCTTATATCCCCCTATAGTGTAAGAGGAAACATTAGTCTTTTAACTATTATATTACAAGCAAGCAAAAGAGTTCGTCGGGATTATTCAGATGCACGCCAGAGCTGCCTCATGATCACCGTAGGAGAGTGGGACTGTGATGACGTTACCATTCCCGCTGTAGCTGAAGGAGCTGTACGTGGGAAGCAAGCATCATAGGTCGTAAACCATAACAGCAGGAGTAGTTGACTAACCATGGACAGCCAGTATAAAGCTGATAATATTCCCCATCCTAAGGCCCAAATTATGATAAGTCCAAGTTTGTAGAGCCAGGGTTTCTTGCATTGTACAGCTCCAGTTAATGTAGCTATGTACGCCAATAGGGTCAGGGCCATCACAGCTTCGCACACAATGTCAGCTATCACTGCCGGGGCATAAAAGATTGCTGTCATATCTGTCACCATCCAAATCGTAATTGATGTGTACTGCCATATTCCCCAACAGTCAAACTGGAGAGTAAAGCGACCGAGGACGTGAGTGATGAATAAAGACAACCCTAAGTCACTCTGACCATAGTGCAGATTGATGATCGCCAATCTGACACATCCATGTAGTAGCGTTACTATTCGCAGTGGTTGTCGTAAGTCCCAACGGCCGACACAGCAGTATAGCAGCCATATTAACAGTAGTGCAACAAACTCCACTCTACTCACTTTGAAGATGGTGTCATTTATGCCGCCAGTATTGTTAGACATTGTGCTCTCTTATTCTTTTTACTTATCTCCTTAAGTTGGTGTGCTGTTATGTAGATGCTTCTTCTTCCTTCACTCCCCCAAGGCAGAATGAACAGGGCGTGTCTCGGCGTCGGGCTTTGTAGGCTCCATCGCTCCTCCCCTAACGGAGGAGGGGCTCCATTTCACTGCGTTGTGTGCTCCTCCCACACAAGCGCAGGGCGGCTGCGAAACTTCCTTTTATCAAAACATATCCAATTACTGCAGCAATAATAAGTCCTATTATGATTAACAGATAGGGCCAAAGATATCCAAACAAATGTCCAATCCAACCAGTCACTACTTCGAGACCTTCTTTAATGACTTCTCCAGTCTCTGCTGCAAAAGTGGTGATGATTCCTCCAGCGATTATTTGCGTTCTTTCCCACCAAGAACATTCATGCCAACTTCTTCCTTTTCCACAGCTTAACCAATGTTCTGCAGGCAATTCACATGTACCATTATTGTAAATCCGATTGGGTCCCAACCATTCGTAACTGACAATTTCTTGTCCTTCACATAGACTTTTCTTGAAAGCATATCCTTCTTCAAGCATTATCAAAGCATCTCCAACAAATGGCACTATGTGGCCTAGGATCTGCTTCCTTTTCGACATTCCATGTCCCAGGACAGCCTTGGCACATCCAACGTTGGGTGGAAAAGCTCTTATCCGTTCGCCTGCACTATTCTTCTCCCAAACTGTTTGATGGCCATAAGTGTCATACTCGCCGTCATAGTAAGCATCACAATATTCTTCCCAGCTAGGAACTTTTCTACAATTTTGGCGGACAAAGCTTATTGTGCATGTGGTATTACGTTTATTACAAATCATTTTCCATGGCCGTGGCGTAACATAAGGATTTGGTCTCCAGAGTACACTAGACCAAGTAGCGCTATCTCTGGAGTAAACCGTGGTGATGTATTGGTATTTAACCCAATAATTATTACTTTGATCTAAACAGGGGAATACCCAATCTTCAATTTCATATTTCTCCATTCCCCACCAGGTGACGTCCTTACTACGTTTAACTCCTTCCTGCCATGCTTGAAGGGTTCCCTTAATGGTTGGAATCTGTAACAACTTTGTACAGTTATATACCCATCTTAGCCAATTCCCTGTCTTAATTTGGTCTATGGGACATCGGGGGGATTTACCAGAACCTTCAGCCAAATTATTATGGTATTCTGTCTCATGTAAGCTTCCATAGATTTTATTCGCCACGCATTGATCAATTTTGCTAAAATCATCCCGAGGTACTGACCTTAGCTCATCAGGTTTTGGTAGTTTTTGCACATAGAATTTTGCTTTATGCGGACCTCGCAAACTATGTCCAGTCCACGTGTTTCCCTTTGGAAAATTCCCCTCAAAATGTATCAGTGGAATGCTCCAGACCCACGGAAAGGTGTTGTTAAGCCAGTCATCATGTTTTGCCTCTTGTTTTTGTTTCCAAGTAATCCTGTCTATCAAATCGATAACTGGTGTAAGCACCATGTAATTTTGAGATTTACATCCAATAGGTCGATTCCAATAACATCTATCTAATTTTGCTACTTTTTCTTTTACACAATAATCATGAATCTCCTTCCATCTATTTCTAACCACATTATCAATACTTTTAACTTTTGGTTCTAATACTTGCTGAGTATTTTGTTTTGGCGATGTAGGGAGTGGTTTATTTTTTCTCTGTGTTGGTGATGACTTTGTGGATCCCACCAATCCTACTGGTGAGATGACGGTTGGTTTGGAGTATGATATTCCTGCTCCCATGTCGGTAGCGTTGTTCAACGGAGGGATTATTGTAGATGTAGTATCCACTTTCGGCACTCTGCTGCGGGTGTTGTCACAGGTGAGGTTATAATTTCCCCAATGTTTCCAGGTAGGCATTATCATTCTGCAAACATCATGTCTTGGTAATGCTGGAAAAACAGCTTCTTTTTCCCAATATCCTGCTCGATAGCCCAGTAGTACTCTGCATCCCCATGAGCAATACCAGGCTGGCTCGCCAGGTTCAGGTCTTATCCAAGTGCAGCCTACTTCTCTTCGCTCGTTTTGTTTTAACCGTAAGATGGTCGCCACGATAATCTCTTTCTCCCTTACTTGTAGGTTTTGAAGGATCTCTGCTCCGGTGGTCAGGTTGTGATTGGTAGTGACGGTTGGAAATTCCCCACTGTCGTTCAAGTATTGCAGCCATTTAGTCTTTTGCATCTGCTGAGTTAGGTTCTTCATCTTTGCCCATGTCTCTGTAGAATTCTGGTCCCATATCATGTAGGTGTTTCTTGATTCAACTCCCCAACATGTCTGTTGAAAAGTTTTAGTCGTTGCGTACTGGACCCTGATATGGGTTAAGGTCCAGGGCGTACTACCATAATGGTACAGGATAGCTAGAAGTACAGCAATGCCGACTAATAATGCTGTAAGTCTGGCCATCCAACTCCAACATTGGAGGCACTTTTTCTTCCAAGGCCGCTTTTGTTGCTGCTGCCTTATTCCAACATTTTCGTAGTAGAATTCACTTGGTACTGGTGGCAGCGGCTCCTGCTTTTGAGGTTGTCGCAGTAGTGGCATTTCTATGCCAGATTCTCCTTCTCTTGGTCTGTCGTTGATTCTTTGAGGTTGCGTGGTGATCACGTTGTCTTCCTGTGGTTCTCCCATCTCGGAGATAGATGATCTTAGGTGCTGTTGTTTGTCTCGTGCCCCCACCAGGGACACTTGATGCTTGTTGCTGAAGAAGAGTGTTTAACAAGGGAGATGGCCATGGGAGTCTAATATCTAGTCCTCGCCACGCCCATTGCCAAGTGACAACTGTCACCTCCTTCATTTCAGGCGGTGGTCCCTGGGGTGTGAAGAAACACTGTGAAGATGCAGGATTCAATTCTCTACGTAGGTGCAAGATATCCTCATAGGCGTTCCAATATGCCGCTCCATTGTAGACATACTGCGCCATCACAGAGTACAGAGGAGTTGATCTTCGAAATAATCCTCTTCCCGACTTTATGCCAAGTCGTATCAGTATAGCCTTTGGGGGTTGCCAAAGCCCCACTAGTACTCTGGTTCGCCATCCACTTCTAATAGGCGGAACACTTCCACCTTTTTCGATGTCAAGGTACTGTACTGTTGTACATATTGGCAAAGTTTGGTTCTCAATCAAATAAAAAGTTGAACGTGCCTCTTTTTGTTGAAGTCTTTTAAACATATAGGGACTACTGGTCCAAATCTGGAAAGATCTGAGCCAAATATCCACATACATTCCTTGTAATGGATCGACATAATTAGGTCCCCATCTTATTTTAAATCTGTAGCCCCTTTTCTGTACATACACCACGTTTAAGATGCAGGGGTATAAGTCTGGACACCGGGGAATTGGGTAAAACTTCCATCCGACCCCGGGGCAATTCCAGTGTTGTCCAACTTTGTCCACGATAGCTTCTAGAGGAGTGTATATTCCAGGCGCTGCAAGGTCAGCAGTTCTTTTATATGAGTCATTATCTACAAAGTATCCTCCTGTTCCCAGCAACCATCCTTTTTCTTTGTAATCCTTTTGCGGCCAGCTTAAACATATTTTCTTGTAGGGTAATTCCAAATATGGTGTAAGTCCTCTCGGCCCAGAGCGTAGACTATTTACATTATTTTCATCCAATTTGAAGGTCCGCAGCATGATTCAGAGTGAGTTGTTACTCCGCCATCGGTCTCCTTCTCTTCCTGCCAAGATACACCACCATAGGGAACAGTTGTTGTCTCTTAGAGAGATGAGTGTAGATGGGAGATGGGTGCTTAAGTTCTGAATTCATTCCTTTCCACGCCCACTTCCACATCGTAACAATCATTCTATCAGGTTTAGGGAGGGGTCCCTCAGGGATCCTCTGTACTTGATGTGGGGGTACATAGTCCCATAGATCTTGCCAATGCTGCCAAAACTGGTATCCAGAATACCTGGTTTGTGATAGGGCTAGATAAAGGGGAACTATAGGCTTGTCTTCTTGATCCTTAGGCTCAATTTGAAGCTGAATCTTCCTTGCCTGACTACAGTTCCAGACTCCTGTTTTGTACAGGTAGCAGAAGTTTTGATTTTCAAAATTTGGTGGTATGGTTGGCTAGGCAGGTCATACAGGCCAGGGGTTGATCAATAATTCTCAAATTTAATGTCTGGTTATCTAATACGGGATATCTTGGGTCTTGCAGTCGTTTGTGCAATTGACGTTGCATGTTGGGGCTTGTCATCCAGATCAAGCACTGGTTAAGGTATATTTCAACATAGACTCCTTGAAGTGGCTCAACGTAATTAATCCCCCATCTCAATGTGAATCTTAAGTCTTTGAGTTGTAGGTAAATCACATTTAATATCCATGGGTAGGTATCTGGACATCTTGGAACCGATTGGGGCATTCTTCGGCGTCCTTTCATGTACCAATGCCGCAGACTTGCATTGCTCAGCACTCGTTCAGCGAGTAATTTTTGTCCTGTTGTCTCTGTTAATTCGGCATCTCTTTTATATTCATAATTTGAGACAAAATATCCTTTAGATGCTAGTTCCCAGTCTTCTTCTTCAAAATCTTTTTCTGGCCAATTTAAGTATAGTTTCTCAGCACCGAGGACACTTTGTATGTAGGGTCCAAGTCTTCCTCGATTATTAATAATGGGTACTCTATATACATTTGGTCCTTGCGACATTTTGCAAACAGCCGCTTCTTTTTACTTCTTCCTTGTCCCGTGGAAAATGGAGGGAAAGATCCAGCGATTCCGAGACTTTCTTGATTTTTCCTCACCTTGAGTCGGTTGGTCTAACGACTGCTGCTGTTCCTCCAGGATTTCAACGTGCGCTCCGACAGAATAAACCCCCACATAGGGAACCAACACCATCAGCACTGTGAGCCGCACCCTAATTTTTGGTCCGGCCTACTAGGAGTGTCTGCTCTGCTAGCCACTCCCCCTCTAGATTGTATCCTCCTTTTCCTCACCCATTCTTCGGGTGTCACGTGGTACACGGCTGACTTTTTCTTTGGTTTTGCTGCTTTATTTCCCCATGCGTCTAATCCAGTGGTAAAATAATACAGGAGGGTTTCTCTGGCCCCTTTTTCTTGTGGCACCTCTTCTGCATCTTCCAGTAGAATTTCTGGGTTTTTTAGAACTTCCTCTATCAATTTTGCCCAAGTTGTCAATTCCCAAGGGCCAATCCATCCTTCTTCTTGGGCTTTTTGCTGTTGATCATCGGTCAGTCCTTCCATCATGTCTGTATATCCGGGTCGCTCCGGATCTCTATACACTCTGAACACCAGTGGAATTTGCATTGCATCTATTGGAGGGTCATAAGTTTGCCCATACTCTGGACCCTGGGACCAACTTTGATGTATAGCTTCATGCAACAAAGACGGATTTCGCTCAATACCTCCTGCAGCTTGGTCACTTCCTCCTGCTCTAGTTGTATCCAACATCAAATAGACACTTGGGGCCGTTGGACTCACGTCACCGCTGCCTTGATTCCCCTCAGCTTGATCAAGCGCAGTTGTTGCTGCAGGATTAGCCCAGCAGGCTTCATCGGTGTGAAAGGTCCTCAGAGGGTCTAAAAACCTTCTCACTTGCCATCCATCTGCTTTTGCCACATGCAGTAGTCTTCCCATATGAGTTCTTGCTCAGGCAATACTCGATCTCACGTCCAGTCCAATAGCATGAACACACCTGCATATCCACACTGTCTCCATGTAAGTCCCACTGGGTGTAAAAGACCATTCTTGGCAAGTGGGTTAGTCGGCATAACCCACATACAAGTGCATCCAAAACCTTCACCGGCTTGTGAAGTAATTGCTTGAATTCATTTTTTGCCCCATTTGGAATTGGGGGTTTTCTAACTCCAGGTCCCGACCATTGGACCATCAGCTGTACTTCTCCACGGCAAATCACACAGTGATTCTCAACTTTTTTTCCACTGTAATAATTCCTTTTCGTTAGATAAAAATCCTTTCTTTGCATGATATAGTATCCTCAGGGCTCTGCCTGCCCAGAGGCCTTCTCTTGTTCTTCTTAAGGCAACCACCCCATTGACAGTGGCCATTCTGACGAAGGGTGGAAGATCTTGGGTGTTTTTGGCCATGTTTAGCTCCTGGTTTCGTCTAGTTAGGAGTTGGCTTCAGCTGCTCCACTCCTTGGATTCCTTTCCTCTTCAACTCTACTGTGTTACTGTCCAGTATCTTCACTACTGTATCTGTGGTCTCATACTTAGGTTTAACAGCAGTGTTGGTTGGGTGATCTCGTGCTCTCACCCACACCTTCTGTCCAACCTTAAATGGGATCTTTGGTTCTGGTTCTCTGTCCCTTTCAGTCTGACTCCGCCCCACTTCCGGTGTCGAAAATGGGCGCTGGTTCAGTTCTTGCGAAGGGGTGGGCCTGCCGGCACGTTGGCGGTCATTCAGGGCCTGTCCAATTTCCAGGGCCTTAGTACTCCATTCCTTCGTGTTTAGCATTTTTTCCGATCCAGTTTTTCACCAGTCCAATAGCCCTTTCCACAACTCCATTTGCTTGTGGCGTGTATGGGGGCGAGTAAATTCGCATTACTCCATTTTTCTGGCACCACTGGTCGACCTGAGCGTTACGGAAATGTGTCCCATTGTACGTTCTCAGCTCCCTAGGTATCCCCAGATTTGAACACACTTGATCCAACATGCTGATCACACTGCTGCCGTTGGCTTTTCTCACAGGCTTAACAGTCACATAGCCTGACATAGAGTCCACAAGCACCAACAGATACTTTTCTCCTTTCTTACCGGTCACCCCCATGGGCCCGGCAACATCCATGCATACTGATCCCCATGGAACAGTACTCTTTATGGTGAAACCATCCACCCTTTGTCCTCGTCGTCCTGCATTGTATCGACCACATACTTCACAGTCTTTGAGGACTCGGCAGACTTGGTTTCTCGGAATCCAAAGTTGCAGCTTCTCCAGCTCCCTCCGTGTGGGAATGGTGCCTGCATGGCCAAGCGCTTCATGTACGGCCAGCACCACTTCTTTCACGGACTCTTTTGGAACTACCCTTCCCTTGGGTGTCTGTTCCCACTTCTCGATCCCGACAACGACGACTTTTCTCAGCTGCACATAGCGGTCCACTTCTTCGTTCCCGCTCCAATGTGCTCCTTCTTTTACATGGGCCTTCTGATGTACCACATCTAAGTCCATTGTTAGCCTCAACTCGGCTATTTTCCTCCACAAATCCATATGAGCTACAGGCTTCCCGAATCCATTTTCTTCCCAAATGGATAAGTCCTCTTTCAGGGCTTGTGTGCAGTAATGACTATCTGTAACCACTTTAGTCCTTTTTACTTTCCTCTTGTTTAACTCCAAGAGTCCTTCCAGTATTGCTGTAACTTCTCCGGCTTGGGCACTCCCTGGCGTTTGACCTTTCTGACGATATTTCTCCTTATCTTGATACTTCAGAATATAGCCACAATAAGCTATATTGTCTGTACCCTTCTTTGACCCATCAGTGTACATAGCCCAGTCATATGGCTCCATAGGGACTTGCCTCTCCTTCGGTAACTTTTTTGTCGCCAACTGTTTTGGCCCAATTTCCAGCTCAGGGTCTAGCAGGATGTCCTCCCACCTTCCCCATCTGGCATTTGTGGCTTTAGTACTCTCAATAGTTCCTTTCCTTAGGAACCGGTGGACTTGGCTTTGAGTGATAACTTTTATTCCCTGTCCTTGTGCAAGTTCTTTCAACGCACTCCAATATCTAGCCAGGACTGCCAGTTCTTTTTCTTCCGGTGGATATTTTCTCTCAATCGAAGACAGAGTATAGCTCCACAATGTTACCATACCCCCTCCTTCATTGCTCACTTTTACCACCGAATCCTCTTCTTCACAGCTTATTTCGGCTAGCAGATGAGTAGTCAGACTACGCGGCTCCAGCCTAACTGCGTCTTGAATGGCTTTCTTTAGCTTTTCCAAGCAATCCTGATCTGTAGCTGTCCAAATCCATTGCTTTTGCTCTTGTCCATTACGTTTCTTCTTGAAACGAGCATAAAGGGGCGTTGCGTATTTCTGATAGTGTGGAACGTGATCTCTCACATAGTTACACAGTCCCAATATTTTCTGTAGGTCATTCTCAGATTGAGGTGATTTAATCTGACTCAATTTTTCTCGGTATACTTCTGAGAGTCCCAAGTCTGATGATACCTGGAATCCCAAATAGTTAACCTTGAATTGTCCAAACTGACATTTCTTCAGGTTGAGTTTTAACCCAGCTTCTGTGAGCTTCTGTATCACCTTTTGCAGCCGCATTAGGTGTTCATTTTCATCATCATCTGCGATAAACACATCATCGATGTAGACTGTTACTCCCAGATCTTTCAATATTTCCATTACTGCTGCTTGGAACACATTTGGTGAATTTCTGTATCCCTGCGGGAGTCGTTGCCACACATAACTTTTCCCCTTATGTGTGAATGCTGTTTTCCCTTGTGACTGTTTTGCTAATCGCAGGGAAAAGAATCCATTTGCCAGATCAATGCATGATTTATATTTCTTAATTTGGAGCATTTTCAGTGCTCCTTGGGGATTTATCAAGCTCGCTCTATTGGCTATTGTTTGTCAATTGAGAGCCTTGAAGTTGATTACGGGTCTCCAGCCTCCTCCTGCCGACTCTGGCTTCTTAACTGCTTGGATGGGGCTGTTAGTGATCGGATTCAATTCCACTCGAATAATCCCCAAAGCTTCCAATTCTTTTACTATTTTATCCATTTCCTCAACCGCTCCAGGGTTCAAGGGATATTGTCGCACCGGTGGATGTACTCCTCCTTCGATGACATGAATGTGTTTAGTCCCCAAATCTCCACAATCATTTTTAAATCGTGCTACTTTAGCTTCGGAGATAATTTCCCTCAACTTTTCTTTCCCTGCTTCAGAGAAATCACTTTCTTCAATTTTTTCTTCTGTGACAGCCGGTACATCCACTTCTTTGTACCAGCTTACCGGACTCTTTCCAATTGGAGTTATACCCATTCGTACAACTCTTGCTTGTAATTTTTTCACTCGTCGTCTTATTAGAGTTCGAAGTCTTTTGGGCCGATGCAATTCTCTCAAATCCTTGACTGATATCAAATTAAAGGGGCCTTTTAACCAAACTATCCCTTTCCATATTCCAAATGGTGTTCTCTCCGTTGCCCCATTTGCATACTGGATCAATAGGTATCCTATGGTAACAAGGTTTCTGCGGGTCATGGACACCTCTGCTCCCGTGTCCACCAGGTACGGTTCTCCATCCACATCAGTGTAGATATCGTCCCCTTCCCAGTAGGCATGGTCTAGCATGACCCGCGCCTCCGAAGCCATTACTTCTTCTGCCCTCCAGCCGCCGCTGTAGCTTGGCGGACTTCCTGGAGGGTTTTTCTTTGTTCTGGAGTTAATTTGTTGTACTCCTCTTTAGGGAGATAGCCACCACTACGAGGTGCAGGTGTAGGTCGCGATTGTGGTGGTGGAGGTGGTGGACCTCTCGGCCGAGAGCTCCACTGTCCAGCTGGAGGCCGTTGATTATTCCTCTGTGGTGTTTGATGTGACTGAGGAGGTGGTGGTTTAGGCACTGAATTTCTTTTCTCCACTCCCACCGGTTTTTGTCCTGATCTCGGTGTGCTCTCCTTCTTCTTCTTTTCTTCATAGAACTGCTGCTCCAAATCCCAGCTCTTTACCACCGCGTCCATTTGTGGGACTGTAGTGCCGTCTATGGGCATTTTTACAAAAGTTATCTCCCCTCTTCTTCCCTTAGTGACCTCTCTCAGTGCCCTAACATAGCGTTGTGGCAAAATCGTCTGTTTCAGCCCATGCCAAACTTGAGCTAATGTTTGGCCTTTGTCTAGTCCAGCTTTAGCTCGAGCAATATGAGAATCTTCATCTTTGGGATCTTCCAACACTAACCTGGCATAATGGTTTCGTGCTGGTTCACCCCGACTGATGGGTTGACTGGTAACTTGGGCTAGCCACATAGATTTACCCTCTTCACTGTTCGAAGCTCTGTCAATAAGGGGCCACACTTCTTTCAAATAGTCCTTTAGGTCTTCATTTGGTTCTTTCTCTCTCACCAGCATCTTTAATTTCTTGAATTCACGGAATTCCCTGCCGTCTGCTTGAATTTCATCTTGAGTTGCTGGCAGACTTTGCTCTCTGGATCCAGCAGGAAAGTTCTGATTTGGGAGGCTTGCTTGTAATCCTGATGATGGTGGAATTGTTTCTCCCTCATCATCCAGATTTTCTTCATTGGTTTCTCTCAACACTTGCCGTGACCAGCGTAAAGCTGCTGTTTTTAGTTTTCTCAACATCACATCATGGGCAACGCCTAAATAGACGACTCTGAAGTTATTTGTTAACTCACTACAGGCAGTCAGTGTAGGATAGAAAGGCCACATTAGTATATTAGCCCACTCTCCAACAGTAGCTGTTACCTCGAGAGTTTTCTTTTCATCTTGTCGCTCTATCCACTCTTCTGGGATGTCATACCCAGTTTGTCCAACTTCTGGAGCATAGGTTTGTCGCTTATCTCGGGTCTCCACTGGGTTGACTCTGACATCTCTTGCAATTCTCTCAGAGGCTACATGCACATTATACACCCCAACTTCTTTCTTTCGTCCTCTGTAACGTCCAGTTCGTAGTTCTGGGCGTGAGACTTCTCTTTCCCCTACCACAGATAGCGGTTCATCCTCTTCTGAGTCTTGTGGATTGATCTCTTCTTCAGACTCTCTTTCCTGGTCCTCATCCATATCAGATTCATGGGGAGGACATAGGTCTTGTGGTTGTGGGTCCCCGTTTTGTTCTGACTTTCGGGGTGCCCCAGTTGCTTCAGTATTTCCGACTGGTAAAGGAATGAACATAGGATCCTCTTCTCCATTATCCGGTGGAGGAGCCCGGAAAGGCTCTTTCATCTGTGATTGGGAGCCTGTCGGGTGTATGATAGTCTGGAGCCCACTTGCAACTTGCTTTAATGTTGGTCGTGGGGTTTTAATCCTTAATTGCTGCACTCCCACAGCATGTGCTGATCTTTTCTCACTTGTCGCCATGGGAATGGGCTGCATCACTAACGGGGGACTAGTTGCCACTCCACTTGCTCCAACTGCACCCTTCTTTGGACCTGCCCTATTTGGTCCTAAGTTCACCGCTTCAAGTGCCCTTCTCACTCGATCTTGCTCCTGCTCATTGCTAGTGACCACCACAATCTCTCTCATTGATCCCCATACTCCTGGGGTACGCATGTGTAGGTTCATGGCTGCCATGGCAACCTTTTCTGCCTCTTCCCATGTCATATGTCCAGATCATAATCCGTCCACACATATTACCACTCGCCGATGTTGGCGTTCTTTGGCCAAATCAATAGCTATTCCCAGAGTTTTCAAGATTTTCTCTGTGTATTCGATTGAATTTTCTCTCCCTGGGTAGCTTTCAAAGGGCACATGTATGAGTGCATGATAATCCATTCGTGGTGCACTTGTTATCACCATCGATTTTCCGTCCAGACTTCTCCCCTTTATGTTCTTAAGCTCCTCTTGGTATTCTTTGCCTGCCCGCTCCTTGAGCTTTGCTCGGAATTTTCGGTTGGCAATTTTCAGTCTATGATTTGTGAAGACAATGAGACTATCTCCATCTATATCCCAAGGACTGCCAAAATAATAATATGCCCGTCTTCCATCTTGGGTCACCATTTTTTTGGTTCCTTTGGGCATAGGGTTCAAGTCCTCCATGTAGTCAGATTCAATGTATACATGGTGGGTTTTTGCTTTAGATTTTCTAAAGATTTCCTGCGAGCGCCCTTCCTCTTTAATATGGTAACTCGGTCCGGGAGCACATTCTTCAGATTTAAGCTGTCCCAAGCTTCTGGGCCCACATTCCGGCGATTGATGGAATATCTGTCCAGATACTCCTTGAAGGCTTCTTCGTCTTTTCTCCTGCTCAACTAAGCGTTCTGTCTGTTTTTTAACTGTTGAGGTTGTTCCTCTCACACTTCCTAAGGGCAAATTCTGCCACACCGGGTCAAAGCTTGTGCGGAGCTGGTCCGGGCTTTTATATTCTTGACCATTTACTCCAGATTTAGGACCTCCTGGGAATATCAATTCATCTCCACTTTCCTCTGGCCTGTTTTCCTCATCACTTTGTCCGGGTTTGGCCTGGAAATCTATCTTGCTCTCTTCTTCATTGTTGAAGAACTGACTTCCATTCCTATCTTCCATTATAGGATATTGTTCCTTAAGCATTCTTCCTAACCCCTTTAGTCGTTCTGCCATGGACTTAAACTCAGCATATACGGATGCTGATTTTGCTTTAACATCAACTAGGACCGTCTCTACTCCCAACAACCCAGCTGTCATTTTTACTACAGAGTCATAACTTTTCTCAGGACTTATTAAGGTGGTAATTTGTCCTCTTTTCCACTCTTCTCCAAGAAGTTTGCACCACCACTCAAGCCACTCTCTGGTCCCCGTCTTGTCCTTTGGGACTGGTGGGCTCTCCAAAACGGCCAGGATCTGCCCCTCCTTATGCTGACCTGGATAATATATCCCTAATGTGTGTATAGTTTCTGCCATAGCTTCTTTGAAGCTTTCTTCATCAGTTTCTACACTTTGATCCCTGACATATTTTTGAACTGTTTCTGCCCAAGAATCATATCCTCGTCCATACAATACCACTCTGTGTGGCTGAATATTCACTTCTTTTTCCTTGTCATGTTCGGATTCAGGGGTTGCTACAGGTCCTGACTCTTCTTCAGCCATATTTTCACTGCTTGTTTTTAACACTAACCTTACTGTTTCGTAATGATTATCCTCCCTTTGTTCTCTCGGTTGCTGAGATTGTCGATTCCACCACTGTCGTCTCCTTGACTTCAGCTATGGTCCTTGTCGTCTCGAGTCGTCTGCCTCTCAAAGCCTCTCTTGGCGCCTTGAGTCAGGGATGAGTGACAGACTACTTGGCTATTCAGCGCTAATTCCAGAGGTTAATTCCAAATCAGCTGCTCCTTTTCCCGCTTCTCCCCTCAGGAACCTCACGGGTTGATGATCCTATTCTCTCTTGTAGATCACCATTTTGCACGGTATACTCTCATACCTGCTCTCTTTGACGATCCGATCCAGCAGGCTCCCTCGTCTGCTTCCCTTCCTCGTCGTTTCGTGACGATCCAGCAGGCTATCTCCGTCTGCTTCTCTTCACAGTTCAGACGATCCAGCAGTGACACGTCTGCTTCTCGTCCCAGTTCAGACGATCCAGCAGTGACACGTCTGCTTCTCGTCCTTGATCCCAGCTCCCTGGGATACTCGCTCCTGTTGTCTTTACTTCATCCTTCTGGTGGTCACCTCCAAACTTTCACACCTCTGGAAAACTGATATGTTTCAAGCCGTTACTGGACCTATACAGGCCATCAGCCGATACTCTCCACAACACTGTCTCCTTTGGTGATCTACTCAGAGGCTTTCCACCTATCCAATGGCGAAGACTCTCCTTTGGCCAGGATTCTTCCTCGGACCCGACTACACTTCGTCAAGTCCCTGTTCGGGCGCCACGTGTCAGATCCCATTATTATTTTTTTAGATACACACGGCACACGCTCACCCTCCGATGAATGTGTTTGTGTACTAAAAACCAGCTCTCCATCTCTGGGGTCCGACCTTCGTGTCTCCACAGGTATTACCCGGCAGGGCTGCACAAAGGCTGTTCAAGCTGGTGGCGAGGAGATTCGTCTAGCCGCTCACTGCCTCCATCCGGACGTCCACCCCGCTGATGCTGATCTCGCACCCCGGTTGAATAGCCTTCTCTGGAACCAGGATACAAGCCGGCCACGCCCGTTAACGGCAGCTCTCCTCTTATGGATCAGGGCTCTTGGAATGTTGCTAGATTTTGAATTTAGTGACTCGTACAGCGAGTCCCCAGGATGCGTTAATTTCATTAAAAACCAGACTAACCTTTTAGAGCACTTTTTGATGTTATACACCCAATAAACTTTAACTTTTACACCTTAATGTCCGAGCCTTAACACTTTAACTGCATGCTTGGAAATTTATTGCAGGTTTTGCAAGTGCTGACAACATGATCAAAATAGGTTATATGATGATAATTTCACAACAGTAATTCAAATATAATCAGAATAATGATTGGCAGAGATTTTTGTTTTTGATTCAATAATGCTGTCTGATCTCACTTTGACTGGACTGGATTAACTTCTTAACAATTTTTCTAGGAGTGAGGGAAGGAGGTTTCTTGATGTTAAAATCCCCAGTTCGATGAACTTGATTTCCTCTTCATCAGCTATTAGTTGTTAGCTGACCACGATCCTTGTGTGATGTTGTAATCCTTCAGGAAATTAATCCACATAAGAGTTTATTCCTTCTTCAATCAACCAAAAGTTGATCTAATCCATTCTGGTATGATGTGATGTTCCTTGAGAGAGAAAACGTTGAAACTTCCCCACTCAGACTTAAGGCCAGTGATTATTCTCCAATGCTCTGCTACTCCGTGACTGGACGGCCTGAGTGGGAGTTGTAAACTCTCTCAAAAGATCTCTTATGGCTCCAATCCTCTCACTCCACGATTCCAATTGCTGCTCACAAGATGGTCAAGTCTTGTGATCTCCTCGTAGCAGGGGAGAAGTGACAACAGCACCTCTCCCTGGAAGAATAACCCCGTTTCCTGATGTTCCACAGTTTTTATAAGAGCTTGACTCTTGTTGTTGTTCAGTTGATCTTGGTTACCATGGGGACGATGGTGACTCAAAACCTCCTCCCTACTCCTTCCCTTACTGGAAGCCATCTGCCGCCCTTTGCCAGTAACTTATTGCTCAAGTTCCTCTTTTCTGTTAACACATCAGCTTTTCTGAGAATTCATTCTTTTTAAATCATGTCTTTAGAATCACATCAATCATATTCAATCATCTCACTACAACTCTCTTTCACATAAAAACAATTCATATGATCATATACAACATTTTCATTCCTTATTATTCATTTCATATTTTATCACATCTTAATCATTTTCAGTTGTTTTATCATCAGCTCTTCTGGCCTCGCTTGCGACATCACTAACTTCCTCTTTCTTCTGACTCTGCACTAAAAACAACTTCTTCAGTTCCTCTTTCTCTCTAACTGCACCCTTTATGAAAAACAACAACTTCAATCATTCATTTCACTTATTTGTAACATACTTTTTCTAATCAACTCTTACTTCCATTACATTAACAGTTCATTTAATCATACTTGTTATGTTAGAATCATCCTTAGATATTACTTTTAACACATTAATACTTCATTTGATCATACTTGGTCATTTTAGAATCATTCTTAGACATATTCCATCATCTTCACCACTGAGTTCATTCCATGGGCCTCCCCATCTGCACTGGAAAAGTCCGATATGACCTCACTTACTCCAGGAAAGTACCAAACACTGTCCAGTTTATTCCAACAGCATGTATATTAATCCAATGGCACGTATTATATTCCAAGATGAAAACAAGCTGAAAGCAAGCTTAAAGTCATCTTTCTTGACAATATATATATATGCATGTATATATGCATGTATGTGTGTGTGTATACAGTAGTGTTCAGAATAATAGTAGTGCTATGTGACTAAAAAGATTAATCCAGGTTTTGAGTATATTTCTTATTGTTACATGGGAAACAAGGTACCAGTAGATTTGGTAGATTCTCGCAAATCCAACAAGACCAAGCATTCATGATATGCACACTCTTAAGGCTATGAAATTGGGCTATTAGTAAAAAAGTAGAAAAGGGGGTGTTCACAATAATAGTAGTGTGGCATTCAATCAGTGAGTTCGTCAATTTTGTGGAACAAACAGGTGTGAATCAGGTGTCCCCTATGTAACGATGAAGCCAGCACCTGTTGAACATGCTTTTCTCTTTGAAACTCTGAGGAAAATGGGATGTTCAAGACATTGTTCAGAAGAACAGCGTAGTTTGATTAAAAAGTTGATTGGAGAGGGGAAAACGTATACGCAGGTGCAAAAAATTATTGGCTGTTCATCTACAATGATCTCCAATGCTTTAAAATGGACAAAAAAAAAAAAAAAGAGACGCGTGGAAGAAAACGGAAAACAACCATCAAAATGGATAGAGGAATAACCAGAATGGCAAAGGCTCACCCATTGATCAGCTCCAGGATGATCAAAGACAGTCTGGAGTTACCTGTAAGTGCTGTGACAGTTAGAAGACGCCTGTGTGAAGCTAATTTATTTGCAAGAATGCCCCGCAAAGTCCCACTGTTAAATAAAAGACATGTGCAGAAGAGGCTACAATTTGCCAAAGAACACATCAACTGGCCTAAAGAGAAATGGAGGAATATTTTGTGGACTGATGAGAGAAAAATTGTTCTTTTTGGGTCCAAGGGCCGCAGACAGTTTGTGAGACGACCCCCAAACTCTGAATTCAAGCCACAGTTCACAGTGAAGACAGTGAAGCATGGTGGTGCAAGCATCATGATATGGGCATGTTTCTCCTACTATGGCGTTGGGCCTATATATTGCATACCAGGTATCATGGATCAGTTTGGATATGTCAAAATACTTGAAGAGGTCATGTTGCCTTATGCTGAAGAGGACATGCCCTTGAAATGGATGTTTCAACAAGACAAAGACCCCAAGCACACTAGTAAACCAGCAAAATCTTGGTTCCAAACCAACACAATTAATGCCTCGCAGATGTGAAGAAATCATGAAAAACTGTGGTTATACAACTAAGTACTAGTTTAGTGATTCACAGGATTGCTAAAAATGCAGTTTGAACATAATAGTTTTGAGTTTGTAGTGTCAACAGCAGATGCTACTATTATTGTGAACACCCCCTTTTCTACTTGTTTTTTACTAACAGCCCAATTTCATAGCCTTAAGAGTGTGTATATCATGAATGCTTGGTCTTGTTGGATTTGTGAGAATCTATTGAATCTACTGGTACCTAGTTTCCCATGTAACAATAAGAAATATACTCAAAACCTGGATTAATCTTTAGTCACATAGCACTACTATTATTCTGAACACTACTGTATATATACATACATATTCTATTTCTACCTCATTTCTTATGTCTTGTACTGTTACAAGTATTATTATTATTGCTTATCCTTGCACACACTGTTTGATGAACATCTTCCTCTACTTGCAACCATCTTGTGTGTTTTTAAGAGCTGATGTAGCAGGTGAATTTCTCCTTTGTTTATCTTATCTTATCTTATCTATAGGTTTCTGACTAATGGCAAAGAAAAAAGTAAAGTAAGGTAAATAAACACGACTATATTAGACATGTTGCTGCCAAGTGGACCCAACAGATAATGTTAATGTCACCTTCGCAAAAGTATTTAATTTAGATCAGTGATTGCAAGTGGGACGGTTATCGTTAAGAATCTATAAATTATTCGTTATTCAGTTCACATTGTACCGGAGCTAGCTGGTGGTCGGAGATAACAGCTCTGACCACTTACCATGACAAAAACACGTTTCGCGAATGCTCCACTGAGGAAATGACATTATTCTGACTGTTTACCCAGACTGACAACAAATATGACAAATGAAAGTACTTTTATGCACTTTTTGAGGCATTTTGTGAATACAGAAATGTGCGGTCCCTTGTTATTAAACAAACGCACCCCCGCGCACGCTCCGCTGTGGAAAATGAAATTTGCTGCCTAATCAGTGGGTCAGAATCTGATGATTTAGCCAGACTGACAATAATTATGAGTAATGTAAGTACTATAACGCATTTTTTGTAGGTTGTTGAGGCATTTTGTGAAGGCAGAAATGTGCTCCGACCTCAAAACGTGCTTCTTTGACATAAACCTAATGCAATCTCTCTTCTTTCTGTGGTATTTAATGGCAGCCAGGACCCTGTAGCATTTGCAACATTTACAGACATCACCCGATCAGAATCAAATTAATTCAAGGCCTTTTTATCCTGTTCTGGTACACAAGAAAATAAGTTTTTCAGCATAAACAAAGTGACCAGCTCAGTCATCTCTGTAGAGAAACCCATGTGCATAGTTTGTTTGGGTCCGGAAAGAGATTCATTACGTGATGTGTTACGTCATGGCTTTGCAACTGAATATTTCAGTGAAGTGAGTAGGAGTGTGTTAGATTGGCAAAATTGAGAAAGCTGGTGGGTGTGCTGTGATTCAGTATCTCACGATTAAGGGAATGTCTCTGAATGACAGGACATGGTAATACCATTAGGGGAGTATCAAATCAAATCAAATCAATTTTATTTATATAGCGCCAAATCACAACAAATAGTTGCCCCAAGGCGCTTTATATTGTAAGGCAAAAGCCATACAATAATTACAGAAAAGCCCCAACGGTCAAAACGACCACCTATGAGCAAGCAATTGGCGTTGTTGGGAAGGAAAAACTCCCTTTTAACAGGAAGAAACCTCCAGCAGAACCAGGCTCAGGGAGGGGCAGTCTTCTGCTGGGACTGGTTGGGGATGAGGGGAGAGAATCAGGAAAAAGACATGCTGTGGAAGAGAGCAGAGATCAATCACTAATGATTAAATGCAGAGTGCTGCATACAGAGCAAAAATAGGTGAATAAAAAGAAACACTCAGTGCATCATGGGAAACCCCCAGCAGTCTAAGTCTATAGCAGCATAACTAAGGGATGGTTCAGGGTCACGTGATCCAACCCTAACTATAAGCTTTAGCAAAAAGGAAAGTTTTAAGCTTAATCTTAAAAGTAGAGAGGGTGTCTGTCTCCCTGATCCGAATTGGGAGCTGGTTTCACAGGAAGGAGCCTGAAAGCTGAAGGCTCTGCCTCCCATTCTACTTTTACAAACCCTAGGAACTACAAGTAAGCCTGCAGTCTGAGAGCGAAGCGCTCTATTGGGGTGATATGGTACTATGAGGTCCCTAAGATAAGATGGGACCTGATTATTCAAAACCTTATAAGTAAGAAGAAGAATTTTAAATTCTATTCTAGAATTAATAGGGAGCCAATGAAGAGAAGCCAATATGGGTGAAATATGCTCTCTCCTTCTAGTCCCCGTCAGTACTCTAGCTGCAGCATTTTTAATTAACTGAAGGCTTTTCAGGGAACTTTTAGGACAACCTGATAATAATGAATTACAATAGTCCAGCCTAGAAGAAATAAATGCATGAATTAGTTTTTCAACATCACTCTGAGACAAGACCTTTCTAATTTTAGAGATATTGCACAAATGCAAAAAAGCAGTCCTACATATTTGTTTAATATGCGCATTGAATGACATATCCTGATCAAAAATGACTCCAAGATTTCTCACAGTATACTAGAGGTCAGGGTAATGCCATCCAGAGTAAGGATCTGGTTAGACACCATGTTTCTAAGATTTGTGGGGCCAAGTACAATAACTTCTGTTTTATCTGAATTTGGATGCCCCTTCTTATGCTGCAGTTACCCAGTGGTCAGCCAAATTCAAGATGGGTCAAGTGTCGAAGATCAAGCAACATCAGGAAGATCCAGAACTGCTACCTCAATGATATAATCCAGAATAAGAGTAATTAAGTGTCACATAGCTGATACTGGAGGCATTTCCCAGGAGAGAGTGCATTTTGTTCTATGGGAAGAGCTGGGTCCCAAGGCTTCTCATGGCCGATCAGAAATGCTATTTATTTTTTTTATTTTTTTGCTATTTATTTTTTATTTCTTTCACTACTTTCTGTTAGTTTATAGGTTTTAATAATTTCTGGGCCAATGAATACATGCTGCTTCACTTGTTATTTATCATTTTCCTGACACTTGGAGTACTTTTTCTGTGTGGGGTCTCAGCAATGGCAGAACAGCGCCAGGGCTCTATTGTTCACACGAGGGATCATCTGATGAAGCTCTGATGAAGCAGCCTGAATGGGAAAAGACATGAGATCCCAAAAGAACAGCAGAGAAAAACCGTGGCTGTAGAGCCCGGAGGAGACTGGAGCGATGTAAGAGAACGTAAGGGAACGTAAGATTGCTGGCAAACAAAATGGACTAATTAACATCACTTGTGAGGAGTGACAGTGTGTCACTCAGGGCTCACTCCTCCCACTGGGCAAAGTGGACCATAACTTGGTCTACTTAGAGCCAATCTACATCCCTACAGTTCAGCAGCAACCTGTGATCACCAGAGTGGTATGAAGGTGGTCAATGGAGGCTGAAGACCATCTTCATGGATGTTTTGAGTTGACTGACTGTGGGGTGCTCTGTGATGTGCAGGAGGACATCAAAAGCATTACGGACTGCATAACAGATTATATCAACTTCTGTACAGACAATATCATCCCATCCAGGACTGTGCACCCAATAGCAGCAAAGCAACAACAAGCTCCAGCAGAACAACATGAAGGAGATGTAGGGTGGGGTGATAACCATCACTGGTCATGGTAGGAATACTGACCAGATGATGGTAGGAGACCTATAGGAAGCCAATGAGCTAAACCTGTTCTTCAACACGTTTGACAACATGGACTCTGCCCACCTTCCCCCAGCTCCTCTCAGTGCTCCACCTCCCCTGTGCAATCATCTCACACACCCTATTATTACCATCCCCTCCTCCCATCAACCTGCCTCCACTCTCCTCCTTCCACCACTCCCTCATTCTCTCTCTCACCTCCCATCACCATCACTGCAGAGGTGAGGAGAGAATTTAGTTAGGCCAGGATAGGCAATGGGTCCTGATGGCCTGAGCCACAGAATGCTAAAGGGATGTGCTATCCAGCTTTGTGGGATTTTAAAGCACATCTTCAACCTGAGCCTAAGCCAGATGGTTGTTCCTGAGCAGTGGAAAACCTCATGTCTGATCCTTGTGCCCAAGAAGAGGAACCCCAACACACTTAATGATGACAGACCTGTCATGAAGTCACTTGAGAGGCTTGTCCTCAGGCACCTCAGCACAGTTGTTGAATCATCACTGGACCCCTTACAATTTATGTACCAGGGGAGTGGAGAATGCCATCATCTTCATACTGCATAGAGCTTACACTCACATGAGGTAGGCAGGCAGCATCGTGTGAGTCATGTTCTTCTCCAGTGTGTTCAACACCATCCGGCCTCACCTGCTCAGTGATAAGCTATATGACATGAAGGTGGAGGCTCCACTGGAGGCCTGGATTACAAACGAACTCACAAGCCCCCCCACAGTATGTGAGGCTTTGAGACATTACATCCGACACCATCAGAAGCAGTAGGGGGCACCACAAGGATGGTCCTGTCTCCCTTCCTGTTCACACTCTACACCTCAGACTCAGGTTCTATACTTTCAGATGGCTCTGCCATTGTGGGCTGGCATCAGCAGGGACCAGGGGTATGAGTATAGGAGTGTGGTGGAAGGTTTGTGTAATGGTGCGGACTCAACCATCTGCAGCTCAATGTATCTAAGATGAAGGAGCTGGTGGTGGACTTAAGAAGATGGAAGGACCTGTCCAAACCCAGTTACCATCAATGGAACATGAGGTGGACATCCTACAAGTTCATGGGTGTCCACATAGACAACAAACTGGACTGGACTGTAAACGCACATGCTGTGTATATAAAGGCCAGAGAGGACTGTACTTCTCAGGAGAGTCAGATCTTTCGATGTCTGCAAAAACATGTTTCAGATGGTTTATCACTCGGTGGTCTCCAGTGTCACCTTTTACACTGTAGTGTGCTGGGGCAGCAGGCTGAAGGCAGCGATATAAACAGACTCAACAAGCTCATCAGGAAAGTTGATTCTGTCCTGGGGTAGTTGAGCTAGAGCTGGAGTTAATGCTGGAGGTGTCAGAGAGGAGGATGTTGAGAACCTGCGCACCCCCCTGCATGCCACATTGATGTACTGTCAGAGCACCTTCAGCCACAGAGACTGAAACTACAGAGGTGCACCACAAATGCCACAGGAGATATTTCCTACCTGTGGCAATCCAACTCTAGAACCCCCCCCCCCTCCCCCAGCAGGAAGAACACATAATGAACAGTGTTATTCAGAGTTATTCAGTTACTCAGTTATGTCCAATATTGGCAACATCCTTTGGGGACAGGACATATTGCTTCCTTGTCAGGGCTGGGAACATCAGATCGCAAAGTTCAGAGTCCTTCTGTGCACCCCCCCAAAAAGTAGAAAATATTGTCATTTAAAGTCACAAGCAAACATAAAACGGTCTGTCTCTTTTTCAGCATTGAGAGCGAGACAGAGGGAGAGAGAAAGCAGACAGAGAAGAAGAGAGATAGTGCTGTCTCTCTGTCTTTTTTTTTCAAAATCCTGGTGTTTCTGATCACCGGCTTGCGGCTGTGTGATCAAGCAGTCAGTCACATGCACGCACACAGGTTCAATTACCAGTTCTTATCATGCACGCACAGGCGCTGCGTAGTGGATCAGACACACATGCACGCGCGTCACCTTCTCTCCAGCTGATTCACTCTGGATGAATGCATTCAGTGTTTGGATGTGTGTTGGATGTATCTCGTACATGATTCGAGCGAATCAAACATTGTTCAGAAAAGAATGCAGCCATTTGCGATCACACTGGGTTTTCTGTTTTCATATGTCACACCTCTGTGGACCGAAGCTGTTCACACATGATGTCCACTGCTGCTGGAACATTTTCCACACTTGATGTTCAGAGTCACACTTCTGTAACTGCTGCCTGATTTGCACAAACCGAGGGCAATTTGCTCTGAGAGATCACCGCAGCTGACACGAAATATTATTACATCGTGACAGCCCTCAGTAGCTCTACAGCAACGAGGCTGATTGTGCTTCTGCAAAGCCACATGCTATGAACAAATATGCAGCAATCAAGGATCACCTCCTCAAAACCTTTGAACTGTCAGACAGAAAGGGCCAGCAGGCTCTTCTCTCTGCATGGGCTGGAGGACAGCAAGCCCTTCAGAGTTCATGGACAGAATGCTGCAGCTCCTAACAGGACACCGGCTGGACTTTTTTGTGGCAGCAACTCTCTCTCTCAGCTGCGCCCAGTGGTGGCCAACACCACGATCACAGACTGCCGTGTGCAGGTGGAGTAGGCCGACAAATTCTTCCTGGCCGGCCAGCACCACGGCATGACAGCAGCCGCACTCGCCCCATCACACACAGCGGCAGATGCTCCTCACCACACACCAGCATCTCTCCTCCACAGCAGCACTCACAAACCGGCTTCTGCACTGTATGAAAACATTCAGCTGGTCGAACAAAGTCGAACTGAATGCTAATGTTACAAAAAATAAGCCAAATGATAAGAAACCATCAAGAATGACAGCAAAATGAAATGCGGATGAACTGAGCTTTTCAGTGGCATTCATTTAAATTGTTCAACAGTTTAAAAATCTTGACAAAGCGTCACCTGCAGGAACGGAGATGCACAAAGGTTAAATGATGCCAACGAAAGTCAACGAAAGTCCAAATTTCTTATTCGTTTAGGCTTCATTGTCCTTCACTTGTGCTGTGTGACCGGGCCTTTACATGTGTTAAGATGTGGGATGATGCAGCCTTGTGACGTCTCTCTCTTGGAGCCTTGAGTCAGTGCTGTTTGTCTTCTTCAAAAGCTTTTGAAGGCAATGTAGTTCACAGATCTCCAGGCTCCTCTGTCTGCAGCTGCTGCTTGGTTCTCTTTGTGTCAGCATATCTCTGTATGTCATCTGCCTTTTCTTCCTGCCAGGCGTCTTGCATAGTACGAAGTAGTTGCTGTGCTGTGCCTGGTATTCCTTGAATCTATTGCATTGTGAGACGCAGTTCGGATGATTCTGCCAATTGATGTAGGCTGCTCTTTTCTCTTTCAAGAACTTATGAATGGTTTTGTTGTTTTCATCGAACCAGTCTTGATAGTGTCTTTTCTTAGGGCCAAGAACTGCCCTGGCTTATTCGGTGACTGCCTCTTTGAACATGGTCCATTTTTCGTCAGTTCCTCCATTGAGAGGCCCAGTTATTTCAAGTCTTCCATCAAGATGGTACTGGAATTCCTGGTGGTGTGTCGTGAGCTTTGTGATGTCCAAGGCCTGTCTGATTATCTTAGGACACTTATGGTGGTGAGGCACAATGTGAATGTTGAATATGGCTTGTACAAGAAGGTGATCTGTCCAGCAGTCCACGTTGCGCATTGCTTTGGTGATAAGGACATCCTTGCTGTCTCTCTGACAGGTGATGACAAAGTCGATGAGATGCCATTGTTTGGATCAAGGGTGCATCTATTTATTCTTGTATTTATTTGCTTGTCTGAAGGCGGTGCTGGTAATGAACAGTTCATTTTCTGTACATTTACTCAAAAAGAGTCAGTTGCTTGTTCATCTTGCCTACACTATGCTTCCCGATCACTCCTCTCCACTGGTCACTGCCCATTCGGGCATTGAAATCACCCAACAGAATGAGCTTGTCCACGGCAGGATTAGTGCATAGTGTCCAGGTCAGCATAGAACTGCTCCTTCACTTCTTCTGTGAATGTCAAGGTGGAGGCATAGGCGCCAATGATGGCTGTGAGGCGATCTTTGCTGATGGGAAGGCGGATCTTCTTCAGCTGTTCATTGACACCAGTCGGGAGGTCTGGAATCTGCTTGAGGAGTTGGGCCCTGATGGCAAGTCCAACTCCATGAGGCTGCAGAATGTGGTTTGGCGTTGTCTTGCTAAAATACAACCCCAATTCCAATGAAGCTGGGATGTTGTGTAAAATGTAAATAAAAACGGAATACAATGATTTGCAAATCCTCTTCAACCTATATTCAACTGAATACACCACAAAGACAAGTTATTTAATGTTCAAACTGATAAACTTTTGTTTTTGTGCAAATATTTGCTCATTTGAAATGGATTCCTGCAACATGTTTCAAAAAGCTGGGACAGTGGAATGTTTACTACTGTGTTACATCACCCTTCCTTCTAACACCACTCAATAAGTGTTTGGGAACTGAGGACACTAATTGTTGGAGCTTTGTAGGTGGAATTCTTTCCCATTCTTGCTTTATGTACCACTTCAGTTGTTCAACAGTCCGGGGTCTCAGTTGTCATATTTTGCACTTCATAATGCGCCACACATTTTCAATGGGTGACAAGTCTGGACTGCAGGCAGGCCAGTCTAGTACCCGCACTCTTTGACTATGAAGCCCCGCTGTTCTAACACATGGAGCATGTGGCTTGGCATTGTCTTGCTGAAATAATCAGGGCGTCCCTGAAAAGACGTTGCTTGGATGGCAGCATGTGTTTCTCCAAACCTGGATGTACCTTTCAGAATTGATGGTGCCATCACAGATGTGTAAGTTGCCGATGCCATGGGCACTAACACACCCCCATACCATCACAGATGCTGGCTTTTGAACTTTGCACTGCTAACAATCTGGATGGTCTTTTTCCTCTTTTGTCCGGACAACACAACATCCATGATGTCAATTTGAAAAAACAATTTGAAATGTGGACTCATCAGACCACAGCACACTTTACCACTTTACGTCTGTCCATTTCAGCTCAGGCCCACAGAAGGCGGTGGCGTTTCTGGATGTTGTTGATGTTTGGCTTTCGTTTTGCATGTTAGAGTTTTAACTTGCACTTGTAGATGCAGCGATGAACTGTGTTAACTGACAATGGTTTCTGAAATGTTCCTGAGACCACGGGGTAAGATCCTTTATGTAATGATATCGGTTTTTAATGCAGTGCCGCCTAAGGGATTGAAGGTCACGGGCATTCAATGTTGGTTTTTGGCCTTGCCGCTTATGTGAAGAAAGTTCTTGAGATTCTCTGAATCTTCTGATTATATTATGGACTGTAGATGATGGAATACCTAAATTCTTTTCAATTGAACATTGAGAAATATTGTTTTTAAACTGTTGGACTATTTTTTCATGCAGTTGTTCACAAAGTGGTGATCCTCGCCCCATCTTAGCTTGTGAACGGCTGAGACCTTTGGGGATGCTCCATGCTTTTATACCCAATCATGAGTGTCCTCAGTTCCCAAACACTTATTGAGTGTTGTTAGAAGGAAGGTGATGTAACACAGTGGTAAACATACAACTGTCCCAACTTTTTGAAACGTGCTGCAGGCATCCACTTCAAATGAGCAAATATTTGAATAAAAACAATAAAGTTTATAAGTTTGAACATTAATATCTTGTCTCTGTGGTGTATTCAATTCAATATAGGTTGAAGAGGATTTCTAAATCATTGTATTCTGTTTTTATTTACATTTCACACAATGTCCCAACTTCATTGGAATTGGGGTTGTAGACATGAGTAAGGGGCTGGGGTTTAAGTCCTGACTTCTTCAGCATCCTGATTGAAGTGCAGCCTCTGTTGAGCTCTTATCACTGTTGTCACAGTGTTTTCTGCCCAGCTGAGACTGACAGAGATGTGAAGGCCCAGGAACGTATGGCTGTCCGTCTGTTCCACCACAGTCTCCTTGATGGTGAGTTTCTGCAGATGGGGGCTCTTCTCCTGAAGTCCAAAATAAGCTCCTGTGTTTTATCTCTATTAAGTACCTGTTGGGTTTGCACCCTGTTTTTAAAGAAATGAGAGGCACAAACACTGAAAAGAAACCAGTCAGAGAGAGACAAATATATATATTTTTTGCTCTGCGCAGAGGAGGAGAACAATGAAGCAGCTTGTAAGTGCTCAGCTACAAAGCTCTTCTAAAATTCCTCCTCTGGCCCAGCCTTTATTTAGTTCAACATGAGAAAAAAACAAACAAGGACAGTCGGGAGAGGTTACACATGAGTCATGTCTGCAAGAGGGTGATAGCAAAGCGAGGGTAACAGCTGAAACCTTCCATTCCTGCAACATGAGCCTTGTGGCTCGTCAAAGCAGGATAAGCAAAATGAAAAATAGTTTGCTCAATCATGAAGAATGCAGACAACAAGTCTTTCTTTCTAAACCTCCTCTTCTCACAAAGAGGAAAAATAATAAGCATAAACTATAAGAAAATAAATAATAATAATATAAGCATAAACTAAAGAAAATAAATGATAATAAGAGCATGAGCTATATAAAATCCTTGGCATAATCCTCCCTGTTTATCGTTTATTTACATAAGTTTGTCGTGTCCAAAACACACTTCAATAGAAAATTTGTCCACTTTAACCACTTGTCTTATTACATTTTCAGCTAAAGCTTCATACGCTAAGAGTGTGTTAACTCATCACATCAACAGTTCAAGCTTGAACTGGAGTTGTGAGCTTTTCAATATCATCATAATTCTCAACACAGTCATTATAGTTTTCTCCACTAAGGTCTGGCTGTTTCAATGCTTGATATTTTGGCATAGTTTGTTGGAAAGCCAGATTACACTGTACAAATGTATTTGACACCATTTTGCCAACCATTGTTTTGATACAAGGGATCACACAACTCATGCAAAGTCCAATCAGAATTAGGACTATAATAACTGGTGTCACCATTTTCAATAGTAACTGCCACCATGGTCCTGAAGTCAACCAGGACCAGGGATTCCACCGGTTCATGGATAGGTGTCTTTACGCATTGCATCACAAAGTTTATTCAGCTCTTCCAATGCGTCCTGCACATCCACTGAATGAATGGAGTCTGGGATGAAAGTACAGCATGTTGTGTTCAGCAGAACACAAACTCCTCCCTGTGAACAGTAAGCAAGTCTAAAACCATGCGATTTGCATCACCATGGTACGTAAAGCATCTATTTCAGTGTTTTGAGCTGCTACTATTTTCTCAGTTACATTCATGAACAGACCCAATCGATAATTCAGAGTTTCAATCATTAATGAATTTTTTACCACTCCTATCCAGGGGAACAGTGAATGTGCTATTTATCCCCTACAGACCACAATTTTTGGTCCTTTGGTACATCCAGAGCCCCACATGTGATCATGTGGTAACACATCTGGGTATATCGATCTTCTCCGTCTGGTGCTGCCATTCTTCTCTGTGGAGGTCCTTGGCACTACCACATATGTATGGTCAGTCACATGGGTAGGTTGCACACACACCACCCCAATTTGGTGGGAGACTCATGTACAGTCTGGAACCACAAAGCCAATAGCTGTCATCATACACCGGAGTACCATTTCCAGGCGGGTAGCAAAAACTTACTAACATAAGCACATGATTCATCCGTTCCCCATGGACAGGAGCCTGTATAATTACATCCCCCCGTCCAATGTGATGAAGATAAGTACATCCACATAATATGTTTTGGTTAGGCTTAAATTATTTGATAAAACATAAGTTTGGGTACACAGACGTTTCTTAATTTACCTACAGTTTTATTCCCTGTCCCATAAAAGCAAATCGGGGACATGGCGTTGTGATGACAATTTAACATGTGATGATATTTTTGCATTTCCCTTCAGTCTATTCAATGGAGCAGCACTGGGCACGCTTGTACGTCCTCTGTTGAAATCCCTATCATAAAGTGGTTGCACTGAGGCAAGTGGTATTACGTCTTGTCAGATTTGCTGAGAACTGTTGCCCCCAAAATACAGTTTGATTATGCTCCGTATGATAAGACATTCAGTCCACCTAGCAGGGTACGGTTTAGCCGTCAGAGCTGGGTGTGTTGAGGATATAGGCATTTGCGAACAAATATAAACAATTAGTAACATGTAATTCCATAGCCAATAATGAAAATATCTGTACCACATATTAGTATGGTATATATGAGGGTGTCCATCTGTCCTCATTCACATTATGAATAAACCCTCTTCTGATGTTGCTTGCGTGTTCTCTGGCTCGGTTCCACAGTGAGCTGCAATTCTTGGGTCAACCACCAAGGCCAGGAATCCGAGGAGCACAAAAACACACTAAGATCACAACGCAACCGGCTGCCCCTACCAACAGTCGGCAGCGGCTGGCGCTGAGCACGCCGCTCCGGGGTCTGCTGTAGTCAGTCATGATTGCTAGGATACAGTGTTGTTAACCAACCTCACCTAATAGTGCAAGGATCTCCCTGCTTCACTGGCATTGAGACGATCTATTGCTAATTAAATAGACTCCCTTTGTAGCCAGACTTCCCCTTACACTGTGGAGGCAGCCAACACACGCTGTATCTTACAGTGACTTAGATGTATCCACGTGATCTCTCCGCTATCTTTACTGCAGTTGGTGTTGTTAACAGCACTTGGTATGGACCTTCCCAACGAGGACTGGACCAGTTCTTCCTCTTAATCACCTCTGATGAACACCAGTCTCCTGGCTGGACTACTGGAAGGCGTCCTGTGGAAGATCAAAATTATTCGGCAGTAAATGTGTTTAAGTTATCTCTTTCTGTGTTAATGTCTTTTTCATAAAATCTGCTAATGTTTGTTCCTCATCTGCTGTGTAGTATCCATGTCAAAAATTGGTAGACGATATGGTCGTCCATAAAGTATCTCAAATGGTGTTAAACCTGATGGTGTTGGTGTTATCTCATATACAATTTTACTAGGTCCAAACATTCAATTCAGGTTCGTTTTGTCTCTTCCATACATTTCCTTAATCTTATTTTTATTGTGCCCTTTTGTCCTTTCCACTAATCCTGCACTTTGTGGGTGGTAAGCACAATGATGTTTTAACTTAATTTCATGTGTTCTGCTACTCTTTTTACAACTCATTTACAAAATGTGTTCCATTATCACTGTACAATGTCTCTGGTATTCCATAATATGGAATAATTGTCTTACACAATGCTTTTGCTACTGTTAAAGCATCTGCTTTTGTGATGGAACAATTTCTACCCATTTTGAAAAGGATCAGTTAATACTAGACAGTATTGATAGGTCCACATCGATTTAGTTCAATAAAGTCCATATGAACAATTTGAAAAGGATACTGTGGTTTTGGGAATTGCCCTCTCTGGGGTCTTATACTTCCCTGTGGGTTGTGTTTCAATCAGGTAACACAGGCTTTACAAACAAATTTTTGAGTCCAAATTAAATCCATAGGTAGTAAAGTATTGGTCTACCATATATACCATCCCCCCTGTTGACACATGCGTTAACCCATGCGTCGCAATTGCAACTGTTTGAATAAGCTTTTGGGTAGGATGGGTTGTTATGTACACAATAAAGTCCTTTGGGGTTTGGGGTTGCCCCATTTTTCAACCGCAAATGTCATTCCTGCACTGGTGCCTGTTTTTGCATATCCAATAAAAGGTCAGAATCTATTAATGGTTCATTGTCTGTCTGAGCTGTGTAAAAGAAGAAGTGCCATATTGACCAGCTGCTGCTTCTTTCGCTATTTTGTCTGCGAGACAGTTTCCTCTGGAGACTAAATCTGTACCTCTGGTGTGGGCTGCGCATTTACATAATGCCAGGTGTGATGGTAATGTCACTGCTTCTAGCAATTTGTGAGTAAGCCTGCATGTGTCACTGGTTTCCCTGTTAGAGGTTATAATACCTCTTTGTTGCCATTGTTTTGCAAAGAACCAAATTGTTGAAAATGCATATTGACGTATCTGTTAGACTGTCAGTCTTCTGTCCTTTTAGCCAAGATACAAGCTCTGGTTAATGCAATGAGTTCTGCAGCTTGGGCTGATTTAAAATGATCGATCTGTTTGCTTCAATAACCGTATTTGGTAATTGAACAACAGCATAGCCTGTTAATGTCTGTCCTTTCTGATCTTTGAAACATGAGCCATCCACAAAGTAATGTAGTCCATCTGTAAATGGTTCGTCTGTTAAGTCTGGTCGAGGTAATTGTTGTTTCTGTGTGTCTGCCAAACAATCATGCGGTTCACCATCTGTCTCAGTAGGTAGGAGCGTGGCGGGATTCAAGGTGTTGCATCTTTCAATGGTAATATATGGCTGAGACAATAGCATTGCTGTATAAGCTATCTGTCTAGCAGGCGATAAGAATGTATCCAAACGTTTGGAATAATAGCCAACTGGTTTATTTTTATTACCATGTGTTGTTGTAGCAAGACTGCACACATGAATCCCTGTTTTGTGTCCACCATGAGAGTGAATGGCTTGGCATAATTGGGCAGAGATAATACTGTGGAACTCACAAGTTCTTGTTTAAGAGCTGTAAACTGTTCTTCAGCTTCTTTATTCCACTGTATTTTGTCAGTCATATCCATTGGTATAGAGTGTATTAAATCCTGCAATTTCTGCACCTTCTCTGCATAACATGGAATCCAGGCTCTGCAATAATTACAGATACCTAAGAAAGTCATCATTTCCTTTTTCTGCTTCAGGTTTTAATGGATATTGTTTGATCCGTGGTCTCCAATCAGATCGTGGCTTAATTTTGACTGGCGGAATATTTTTCAACAGTCCTACATCTGTGGGTGCATTCACCCAGAGATGAGGAGGCAGTTTGGCCAATAAAGTCTCATCTTCCTGTGTCAACAACACAGATGTTGTTAAATTTCAATCGTCCAGATCTACTTCATGTATCACCGGTGTCGTCCAAGCACTTACAAACATGTATTTCCGATACAAGCCTGTGGATGGACTGAAATCCACACCGACATGCATCTGCTTCGTGCCAATCAGTTGCTTCCTCAGCTATTTTAGCAATTCCTCCAAGGTCCTTCCAGGACTGAGTGTCTGCCCTTGTCAGTGAAATATGCGGCACAGCCTCAGGTTTTCCTCTGTACCATTTGTCTGCACTTTGGGTCAGCACTACACTACACACAGAGGTGGTTTTTCTGTCTGTGTATAGGTGTGCTACTGTCTGTAATTCTGATGGAATTTTCAGAAATCCTGCTCCATACCTTTCATCCTTTGGAGTGAATAGCATAGTTATGTGTAGATCTTTTGGTGACATCATTACTACGTTCTCTGTTTTCACAGGTCATCAGACCTTCCTCCAATAATTGTTCAGTTTGTCTCAACTCCGACAGATCCAAAGAGTACTGCCAGGCCTGGGCCAAATTTGTATATACAGTAGCGGGCTGCTCACAGCTCTCATACCACCTACTGTTGGCGTGACTCCTATAGATAAGGCAGTCATCAAATCTCGTCCCAGTAAATTTACTGGACAATGGGGCGAATAAACCACAGAGACACAAGCAGTTTGGTTCGTTTCAGGATCTTCAAAATTGACAAACTTCAATATTTTCTGAATTCACCTGTCCATTTGCAGATTTTACCCAAACGACTTCTTTTGCAAATTTAGTTCCGGGAGGTCTGTCTGTTATCACTGTCCTACATGCTCCTGTGTCACAGAGAAAATCCATGTCCTGTCCATTTACCTTTAGAGTCACCCAGGTCTTTCTTTCAGGAGTGGTAATGACCATGCTCCATGAATATCCACTGTGATTGTTATCTGTTTTTCTGGTAACTCATTAGTGTTGTGACTTATTGGTGTGTTTGTTGTTACGTCCAGTATCTTAATCATATCATCTGAGTCAGTGGTCTCATTGTGCTTTCTAATCCATGCACTAATTTTTGGCTTCAAACCATTCAGGAGGGCTTGTTTCAGCTGATTTTGATATGCTCCCGCTTGATCATCATTATGCGGTATACCGCTATTTGCACGGAAAACTGTCCCTAAACGCTGATTATAATCATCCACATCCTCATCTGCCTTTTGTTTACACGCATTTATTTTTACCATAGTCCGCTTTCTGTTTAAACTTGTTTTTAACTCTGGTCATTAGATCGGTTATTTGAGCCTGTAACGCCACTGCCGAATCTTCCTCATTCCCGTATGGCAGGACCGTGCCGTCTGCAGCACGTCCTGTAAATGTCCCTCTCACGGCCGTCTCATTATCTTCAGGTTTTACAAACATTACTTTCCCCCTGACTTTCCTTTCTCGTCTTTCTTCCTCTTTATGGCCTCTACTCTCATCCGTGCTTCACTGAGCCATACTTTTGCACTTTCTCTCTCTCCTTCTTTTCTTACTTTCCTGTTACCCTTTTTATTTGCTGCTGCTGCTGTAAGCTTTAACACCAAACCTTCACAATCTGGCATGACCAATTTACCTGAAAAGCCATATTTCTTTTTTCATTTAATTATGTACTTCAGATTTTCCGGATTGCGTTTGTGCATGTATTTTTCGTCGCCCTGAAATAGGGGCTTATTTTCTGTGCATGTGTTTCCCATGTTGGTCACCTATTCCCCTTCACTCTCTAACTGCTTCTCCTGAAATTTATTCTTACTCCTCCTGTATTTCTCAGCCGGATGGGGACTCTAACCCCTCCGCCACCTGTGCCGGCAGGACCGGAGACTCTAACTCCCTCCCCTCACTTTATTCCAGATGGGGACTCGAACCCCTCCGCCACCTGTGCCGGCAGGACCGAGACTCTAACTCCCTCCCCCGCACTTTATTCTGGATGGGGACTCTAACCCCTCTCAACATATTTTCCTCACAGGCAGGCAGTAATTACTTACGTTAATTTGTTGCGCCCCTCATTTGGTTCGGAGGCGTCGTCAATCTACTACGGCGAGCGGAGGTGGACGTCTATAGTCACCGGCCTGACGAGAATTCACTCCTCAGGACTTTCCTTCGATCCCTCTAGTGGAATCGGCTGTGCACAGTCTGCGGCGTGTCTCCCTCCGTTCGCTCGAGAAGATCTGTCGACGCCCCACGTTGGGCGCCAAGAAAAAACTGTTGGGTTTGCACCCTGTTTTTAAAGAAATGAGAGGCACAAACACTGAAAGGAAACCAGTCAGAGAGAGACAAATATATATATTTTTTGCTCTGCGCAGAGGAGGAGAACAATGAAGCAGCTTGTAAGTGCTCAGCTATAAAGCTCTCCTAAAATCTCCTCCACTGGCCCAGCCTTTTATTTAGTTCAACATGAGAAAAAACAAACAAGGACAGTCGGGAGAGGTTACACATGAGTCATGTCTGCAAGAGGGTGATAGCAAAGCGAGGTAACAGCTGAAACCTTCCATTCCTGCAACATGAGCCTTGTGGCTCGTCAAAGCAGGATAAGGCAAAATGAAAAATAGTTTGCTCAATCATGAAGAATGCAGACAACAAGTCTTTCTTTCTAAAACCTCCTCTTCTCACAAAGAGGAAAAATAATAAGCATAAACTAAAGAAAATAAATGATAATAAGAGCATGAGCTATATAAAATCATTGACAGTACCACATCATTGTCATATCCATAGACTGTGATCTTATGAACCAGGTCCCTGTAAGATGACTCATCACACCCTCTGATGAGTCCAAGGTGTGGTGGTCTCATCTCTATACTTCATAACAATGTTACTGTCCTGGGTGGAGATACAGACGTGTATAGTGCAAACAATTTTGGACTTAAACAGCAGCCCATAAGTTGTCCCAAGGCACTTTACACAGTTAACCTAAACCCTGAGCAAGCACTGATGTCGGTGTGACAGAGGCCAGCAGGAGTCACTGTGCATGAAAATTCAGTAAGGTATATCTTCTATTACACATTCCATTTCTAAGATAGAACTCTACTCGTGCATACTAAAGTATATCTAAATATCTAAAAAAAAAAAAAAAAAAAAAGAGTAGAGCCACTTAGGTGTCTGCTCTTGAGAAACAGGGATGGTAGGTTCAAAAGCTTTTTTATCCCATGGGAACTCTCCCTACTCACCTAAACCTTCTAAACCTCACTCTCCAGCAGCTAAAACATCTTACTGGCCACAGAGGCCAGAGCCCTGGTTTTAGCCTTCTGGTCAGAGTTCCTGGCTCCCATGCTGAAGATTGTGAGTTTGTGTCCCGAGAGGGAGTAACAGAGTGAAGTGTTTTTTCTTTTTGAAGAAAGAACCTCAAGCAGTCCAGAGTCAGTGAGGTGGCCAGCTGCTGTGGGCATTTCTATAAGATAGAGATTCACAATTTTCCCTACTGCATATAGTCACTTCCAGGCCACTGTAGGCAAGTGCATTATTATTATTATTATTAATGTGATTATTATTTCCATCATTTTGAAGAGATTTGCAGTCAGCCGTTTTTCTGGTTGTGAGTGTACACTGTGCAGGGGTGGTGGGCAAGTGGTTAATGCACTTGGCTTCAGTGCAGAAGGTTCCCCGTTCAAACCTCACCTCTGCCACATTTCTCCATGTAATGTGGAGTTGCGTCAGGAAGGGCATCCAGCATAAAACCTGTGCCAATTCAACATGCAGATCCACCTTGCATTTGCTTTAGTGAGCCTGAATGCAAACAAGGGAGCAGCTGAAGGGACTTACTTTTACCGTAAATAATATGTGCATCCAGAGTGGTATATTTCAACCTAGACTCCTTGAAGTGGCTCAACGTAATTAATCCCCCATCTCAATGTGAATCTTAAGTCTTGAGGTTGTAGGTAAATCACATTTAATATCCATGGGTAGGTATCTGGACATCTTGGAAACCGATTGGGGCATTCTTCGGCGTCCTTTCAGTACCAATGCCGCAGACTTGCATTGCTCAGCACTCGTTCAGCGAGTAATTTTTGTCCTGTTGTCTCTGTTAATTCGGCATCTCTTTATTTCATAATTTGAGACAAAATATCCTTTAGATGCTAGTTCCCGCTTCTTCTTCAAAATCTTTTTCTGGCCAATTTAAGTATAGTTTCTCAGCACCGAGGACACTTGTATGTAGGGTCCAAGTCTTCCTCGATTATTAATAATGGGTACGCTATATACATTTGGTCCTTGCGACATTTTGCAAACAGCGCTTCTTTTTACTTCTTCCTTGTCCCGTGGAAAATGGAGGGAAAGATCCAGCGATTCCGAGACTTTCTTGATTTTTCCTCACACCTTGAGTCGGTTGGTCTAACGACTGCTGCTGTTCCTCCAGGATTCAACGTGCGCTCCGACAGAATAAACCCCCACATAGGGAACCAACACCATCAGCACGTGAGCCGCACCCTAATTTTTGGTCCGGCCTACTAGGAGTGTCTGCTCTGCTAGCCACTCCCCCTCTAGATTGTATCCTCCTTTTCCTCACCCATTCTTCGGGTGTCACGTGGTACACGGCTGACTTTTTCTTTGGTTTTGCTGCTTATTTCCCCATGCGTTCTAATCCTGGTAAAATAATACAGGAGGGTTTCTCTGGCCCCTTTTTCTTGTGGCACCTCTTCTGCATCTTCCAGTAGAATTTCTGGGTTTTTTAGAACTTCTCTATCAATTTTGCCCAAGTTGTCAATTCCCAAGGGCCAATCCATCCTTCTTCTTGGGCTTTTGCTGTTGATCATCGGTCAGTCCTTCCATCATGTCTGTATATCCGGGTCGCTCCGGATCTCTATACACTCTGAACACCAGTGGAATTTGCATTGCATCTATTGGAGGGTCATAAGTTTGCCCATACTCTGGAACCCTGGGACCAACTTTGATGTATAGCTTCATGCAACAAAGCGGATTTCGCTCAATACCTCCTGCAGCTTGTCACTTCCTCCTGCTCTAGTTGTATCCAACATCAAATAGACACTTGGGGCCGTTGGACTCACGTCACCGCTGCCTTGATTCCCCTCAGCTTGAGCAAGCGCAGTTGTTGCTGCAGGATTAGCCCAGCAGCTTCATCGTGTGAAAGGTCCTCAGAGGGTCTAAAAACCTTCTCACTTGCCATCCATCTGCTTTTGCCACATGCAGTAGTCTTCCCATATGAGTTCTTGCCGGCAATACCGATCTCACGTCCAGTCCAATAGCATGAACACACCGCATATCCACACTGTCTCCATGTAAGTCCCACTGGGTGTAAAAGACCATTCTGGCAAGTGGGTTAGTCGGCATAACCACATACAAGGTGCATCCAAACCTTCACCGGCTTGTGAAGTAATTGCTTGAATTCATTTTTTGCCCCATTTGGAATTGGGGGTTTTCTAACTCCAGGTCCCGACCATTGGACCATCAGCTGTACTTCTCCACGGCAAATCACACAGTGATTCTCAACTTTTTTCCACTGTAATAATTCCTTTTCGTTAGATAAAAATCCTTTCTTTTGCATGATATAGTATCCTCAGGGCTCTGCCTGCCCAGAGGCCTTCTCTTGTTCTTCTTAAGGCAACCACCCATTGACAGTGGCCATCTGACGAAGGGTGGAAGATCTTGGGTGTTTTGGCCATGTTTAGCTCCTGGTTTCGTCTAGTTAGGAGTTGGCTTCAGCTGCTCCACTCCTTGGATTCCTTTCCTCTTCAACTCTACTGTGTTACTGTCCAGTATCTTCACTACTGTATCTGTGGTCTCATCTTAGGTTTAACAGCAGTGTTGGTTGGGTGATCTCGTGCTCTCACCCACACCTTTGTCCAACCTAATGGGATCTTTGCTGGTTCTCTGTCCCTTTCAGTCTGACTCCGCCCACACTTCCGGTGTCGAAAATGGGCGCTGGTTCAGTTCTTGCGAAGGGTGGGCCTGCCGGCACGTTGGCGGTCATTCAGGGCCTGTCCAATTTCCAGGGCCTTATACTCCATTCCTTCGTGTTTAGCATTTTTTCCGATCCAGTTTTTCACCAGTCCAATAGCCCTTTCCACAACTCCATTTGCTTGTGGCGTGTATGGGGGCGAGTAATTCGCATTACTACCCATTTTTCTGGCACCACTGGTCGACTGAGCGTTACGGAAATGTGTCCCATTGTACGTTCTCAGCTCCCTAGGTATCCCCAGATTTGAACACACTTGATCCAACATGCTGATCACACTGCTGCCGTTGGCTTTTCTCACAGGCTTAACAGTCACATAGCCTGCCGAGTCCACAAGCACCAACAGATACTTTTCTCCTTTCTTACCGGTCACCCCCATGGGCCCGGCAACATCCATGCATACTGATCCCCATGGAACAGTACTCTTTATGGTGAAACCATCCCCCTTTGTCCTCGTCGTCCTGCATTGTATCGACCACATACTTCACAGTCTTGAGGACTCGGCAGACTTGGTTTCTCGGAATCCAAAGTTGCAGCTTCTCCGCTCCCTCCGTGTGGGAATGGTGCCTGCATGGCCAAGCGCTTCATGTACGGCCAGCACCACTTCTTTCACGGACTCTTTTGGAACTACCTTCCCTTGGGTGTCTGTTCCCACTTCTCGATCCCGACAACGACGACTTTTCTTCAGCTGCACATAGCGGTCCACTTCTTCGTTCCCGCTCCAATGTGCTCCTTCTTTTACATGGGCCTTCTGATGTACCACATCTAAGTCCATTGTTAGCCTCAACTCGGCTATTTTCCTCCACAAATCCATATGAGCTACAGGCTTCCCGAATCCATTTTCTTCCCAAATGGATAAGTCCTCTTTCAGGGCTTGTGTGCAGTAATGACTATCTGTAACCACTTTAGTCCTTTTTACTTTCCTCTTGTTTAACTCCAAGAGTCCTTCCAGTATTGCTGTACTTCTCCGGCTTGGGCACTCCCTGGCGTTTGACCTTTCTGACGATATTTCTCCTTATCTTGATACTCAGAATATAGCCACAATAAGCTATATTGTCTGTACCTTCTTTGACCCATCAGTGTACATAGCCCATCATATGGCTCCATAGGGACTTGCCTCTCCTTCGGTAACTTTTTTGTCGCCAACTGTTTTGGCCCAATTTCAGCTCGGGTCTAGCAGGATGTCCTCCACCTTCCCCATCTGGCATTTGTGGCTTTAGTACTCTCAATAGTTCCTTTCCTTAGGAACCGGTGGACTTGGCTTTGAGTGATAACTTTTATTCCCTGTCCTTGTGCAAGTTCTTTCAACGCACTCCAATATCTAGCCAGGACTGCCAGTTCTTTTTCTTCCGGTGGATATTTCTCTCAATCGAAGACAGGTATAGCTCCACAATGTTACCATACCCCTCCTTCATTGCTCACTTTTACCACCGAATCCTCTTCTTCACAGCTTATTTCGCTAGCAGATAGTTCAGACTACGCGCTCCAGCCTACTGCGTCTTGAATGGCTTTCTTTAGCTTTTCCAAGCAATCCTGATCTGTAGCTGTCCAAATCCATTGCTTTTGCTCTTGTCCATTACGTTTCTTCTGAAACGAGCATAAAGGGGCGTTGCGTATTTCTGATAGTGTGGAACGTGATCTCTCACATAGTTACAGTCCCAATATTTTCTGTAGGTCATTCTCAGATTGAGGTGATTTAATCTGACTCAATTTTTCTCGGTATACTTCTGAGAGTCCCAAGTCTGATGATACCTGGAATCCCAAATAGTTAACCTTGAATTGTCCAAACTGACATTTCTTCAGGTTGAGTTTTAATCCAGCTTCTGTGAGCTTCTGTATCACCTTTTGCAGCCGCATTAGGTGTTCATTTTCATCATCATCTGCGATAAACACATCATCTTTCAATATTTCCATTGCTGCTTGGAACACATTTGGTGAATTTCTGTATCCCTGCGGGAGTCGTTGCCACACATAACTTTTCCCCTTATGTGTGAATGCTGTTTTCCATTGTGACTGTTTTGCTAATCGCAGGGAAAAGAATCCATTTGCCAGATCAATGCATGATTTATTTCTTAATTTGGAGCATTTTCAGTGCTCCTTGGGGATTTATCAAGCTCGCTCTATTGGCTATTGTTTGTCAATTGAGAGCCTTGAAGTTGATTACGGGTCTCCAGCCTCCTCCTGCCGACTCTGGCTTCTTAACTGCTTGGATGGGGCTGTTAGTGATCGGATTCAATTCCACTCGAATAATCCCCAAAGCTTCCAATTCTTTTACTATTTTATCCATTTCCTCAACCGCTCCAGGGTTCAAGGGATATTGTCGCACCGGTGGATGTACTCCTCCTTCGATGACATGAATGTGTTTAGTCCCCAAATCTCCACAATCATTTTTAAATCGTGCTACTTTAGCTTCGGATATAATTTCCCTCAACTTTTCTTTCCCTGCTTCAGAGAAATCACTTTCTTCAATTTTTTCTTCTGTGACAGCCGGTACATCCACTTCTTTGTACCAGCTTACCGGACTCTTTCCAATTGGAGTTATACCCATTCGTACAACTCTTGCTTGTAATTTTTTCACTCGTCGTCTTATTAGAGTTCGAAGTCTTTTGGGCCGATGCAATTCTCTCAAATCCTTGACTGATATCAAATTAAAGGGGCCTTTTAACCAAACTATCCCTTTCCATATTCCAAATGGTGTTCTCTCCGTTGCCCCATTTGCATACTGGATCAATAGGTATCCTATGGTAACAAGGTTTCTGCGGGTCATGGACACCTCTGCTCCCGTGTCCACCAGGTACGGTTCTCCATCCCATCAGTGTAGATATCGTCCCCTTCCCAGTAGGCATGGTCTAGCATGACCCGCGCCTCCGAAGCCATTACTTCTTCTGCCCTCCAGCCGCCGCTGTAGCTTGGCGGATTCCTGGGGTTTTTCTTTGTTCTGGAGTTAATTTGTTGTACTCCTCTTTAGGAGATAGCCACCACTACGAGGTGCAGGTGTAGGTCGCGATTGTGGTGGTGGAGGTGGTGGACCTCTCGGCCGAGAGCTCCACTGTCCAGCTGGAGGCCGTTGATTATTCCTCTGTGGTGTTTGATGTGACTGAGGAGGTGGTGGTTTAGGCACTGAATTTCTTTTCTCCACTCCCACCGGTTTTTGTCCTGATCTCGGTGTGCTCTCCTTCTCTTCTTTTCTTCATAGAACTGCTGCTCCAAATCCCAGCTCTTTACCACCGCGTCCATTTGTGGGACTGTAGTGCCGTCTATGGGCATTTTTACAAAAGTTATCTCCCCTCTTCTTCCCTTAGTGACCTCTCTCAGTGCCCTAACATAGCGTTGTGGCAAAATCGTCTGTTTCAGCCCATGCCAAACTTGAACTAATGTTTGACCTTTGTCTAGTCCAGCTTTAGCTCGAGCAATATGGAATCTTCATCTTTGGGATCTTCCAACACTAACCTGGCATAATGGTTTCGTGCTGGTTCACCCCGACTGATGGGTTGACTGGTAACTTGGGCTAGCCACATAGATTTACCCTCTCACTGTTCGAAGCTCTGTCAAAGGGGCCACACTTCTTTCAAATAGTCCTTTAGGTCTTCATTTGGTTCTTTCTCTCTCACCAGCATCTTTAATTTCTGAATTCACGGAATTCCCTGCCGTCTGCTTGAATTTCATCTTGAGTTGCTGGCAGACTTTGCTCTCTGGATCCAGCAGGAAAGTTCTGATTTGGAGGCTTGCTTGTAATCCTGATGATGGTGGAATTGTTTCTCCCTCATCATCCAGATTTTCTTCATTGGTTTCTCAACACTTGCCGTGACCAGCGTAAAGCTGCTGTTTTTAGTTTTTCTCAACATCACATCATGGGCAACGCCTAAATAGACGACTCTGAAGTTATTTGTTAACTCACTACAGGCAGTCAGTGTAGGATAGAAAGGCCACATTAGTAATTAGCCCACTCTCCAACAGTAGCTGTTACCTCGAGAGTTTTCTTTTCATCTTGTCGCTCTATCCACTCTTCTGGGATGTCATACCCAGTTTGTCCAACTTCTGGAGCATAGGTTTGTCGCTTATCTCGGGTCTCCACTGGGTTGACTCTGACATCTCTTGCAATTCTCTCAGAGGCTACATGCACATTATACACCCCAACTTCTTTCTTTCGTCCTCTGTAACGTCCAGTTCGTAGTTCTGGGCGTGAGACTTCTCTTTCCCCTACCACAGATAGCGGTTCATCCTCTTCTGAGTCTTGTGGATTGATCTCTTCTTCAGACTCTCTTTCCTGGTCCTCATCCATATCAGATTCATGGGAGGACATAGGTCTTGTGGTTGTGGGTCCCCGTTTTGTTCTGACTTTCGGGGTGCCCCAGTTGCTTCAGTATTTCCGACTGGTAAAGGAATGAACATAGGATCCTCTTCTCCATTATCCGGTGGAGAGCCCGGAAAGGCTCTTTCATCTGTGATTGGGAGCCTGTCGGGTGTATGATAGTCTGGAGCCCACTTGCAACTTGCTTTAATGTTGGTCGTGGGGTTTTAATCCTTAATTGCTGCACTCCCACAGCATGTGCTGATCTTTTCTCACTTGTCGCCATGGGAATGGGCTGCATCACTAACGGGGGACTAGTTGCCACTCCACTTGCTCCAACTGCACCCTTCTTTGGACCTGCCCTATTTGGTCCTAAGTTCACCGCTTCAAGTGCCCTTCTCACTCGATCTTGCTCCTGCTCATTGCTAGTGACCACCACAATCTCTCTCATTGATCCCCATACTCCTGGGGTACGCATGTGTAGGTTCATGGCTGCCATGGCAACCTTTTCTGCCTCTTCCTCATGTCATATGTCCAGATCATAATCCGTCCACACATATTACCACTCGCCGATGTTGGCGTTCTTTGGCCAAATCAATAGCTATTCCCAGAGTTTTCAAGATTTTCTCTGTGTATTCGATTGAATTTTCTCTCCCTGGGTAGCTTTCAAAGGGCACATGTATGAGTGCATGATAATCCATTCGTGGTGCACTTGTTATCACCATCGATTTTCCGTCCAGACTTCTCCCCTTTATGTTCTTAAGCTCCTCTTGGTATTCTTTGCCTGCCCGCTCCTTGAGCTTTGCTCGGAATTTTCGGTTGGCAATTTTCAGTCTATGATTTGTGAAGACAATGAGACTATCTCCATCTATATCCCAAGGACTGCCAAAATAATAATATGCCCGTCTTCCATCTTGGGTCACCATTTTTTTGGTTCCTTTGGGCATAGGGTTCAAGTCCTCCATGTAGTCAGATTCAATGTATACATGGTGGGTTTTTGCTTTAGATTTTCTAAAGATTTCCTGCGAGCGCCCTTCCTCTTTAATATGGTAACTCGGTCCGGGAGCACATTCTTCAGATTTAAGCTGTCCCAAGCTTCTGGGCCCACATTCCGGCGATTGATGGAATATCTGTCCAGATACTCCTTGAAGGCTTCTTCCGTCTTTTCTCCTGCTCAACTAAGCGTTCTGTCTGTTTTTTAACTGTTGAGGTTGTTCCTCTCACACTTCCTAAGGGCAAATTCTGCCACACCGGGTCAAAGCTTGTGCGGAGCTGGTCCGGGCTTTTATATTCTTGACCATTTACTCCAGATTTAGGACCTCCTGGGAATATCAATTCATCTCCACTTTCCTCTGGCCTGTTTTCCTCATCACTTTGTCCGGGTTTGGCCTGGAAATCTATCTTGCTCTCTTCTTCATTGTTGAAGAACTGACTTCCATTCCTATCTTCCATTATAGGATATTGTTCCTTAAGCATTCTTCCTAACCCCTTTAGTCGTTCTGCCATGGACTTAAACTCAGCATATACGGATGCTGATTTTGCTTTAACATCAACTAGGACCGTCTCTACTCCCAACAACCCAGCTGTCATTTTTACTACAGAGTCATAACTTTTCTCAGGACTTAAGGTGGTAATTTGTCCTCTTTTCCACTCTTCTCCAAGAAGTTTGCACCACCACTCAAGCCACTCTCTGGTCCCCGTCTTGTCCTTTGGGACTGGTGGGCTCTCCAAAACGGCCAGGATCTGCCCCTCCTTATGCTGACCTGGATAATATCCCTAATGTGTGTATAGTTTCTGCCATAGCTTCTTTGAAGCTTTCTTCATCAGTTTCTACACTTTGATCCCTGACATATTTTTGAACTGTTTCTGCCCAAGAATCATATCCTCGTCCATACAATACCACTCTGTGTGGCTGAATATTCACTTCTTTTTCCTTGTCATGTTCGGATTCAGGGGTTGCTACAGGTCCTGACTCTTCTTCAGCCATATTTTCACTGCTTGTTTTTAACACTAACCTTACTGTTTCGTAATGATTATCCTCCCTTTGTTCTCTCGGTTGCTGAGATTGTCGATTCCACCACTGTCGTCTCCTTGACTTCAGCTATGGTCCTTGTCGTCTCGAGTCGTCTGCCTCTCAAAGCCTCTCTTGGCGCCTTGAGTCAGGGATGAGTGACAGACTACTTGGCTATTCAGCGCTAATTCCAGAGGTTAATTCCAAATCAGCTGCTCCTTTTCCCGCTTCTCCCCTCAGGAACCTCACGGGTTGATGATCCTATTCTCTCTTGTAGATCACCATTTTGCACGGTATACTCTCATACCTGCTCTCTTTGACGATCCGATCCAGCAGGCTCCCTCGTCTGCTTCCCTTCCTCGTCGTTTCGTGACGATCCAGCAGCTATCTCCGTCTGCTTCTCTTCACAGTTCAGACGATCCAGCAGTGACACGTCTGCTTCTCGTCCCAGTTCAGACGATCCAGCAGTGACACGTCTGCTTCTCGTCCTTGATCCCAGCTCCCTGGGATACTCGCTCCTGTTGTCTTTACTTCATCCTTCTGGTGGTCACCTCCAAACTTTCACACCTCTGGAAAACTGATATGTTTCAAGCCGTTACTGGACCTATACAGGCCATCAGCCGATACTCTCCACAACACTGTCTCCTTTGGTGATCTACTCAGAGGCTTTCCACCTATCCAATGGCGAAGACTCTCCTTTGGCCAGGATTCTTCCTCGGACCCGACTACACTTCGTCAAGTCCCTGTTCGGGCGCCACGTGTCAGATCCCATTATTATTTTTTTAGATACCCACGGCACACGCTCACCCTCCGATGAATGTGTTTGTGTACTAAAACCAGCTCTCCATCTCTGGGGTCCGACCTTCGTGTCTCCACAGGTATTACCCGGCAGGGCTGCACAAAGGCTGTTCAAGCTGGTGGCGAGGAGATTCGTCTAGCCGCTCACTGCCTCCATCCGGACGTCCACCCCGCTGATGCTGATCTCGCACCCCGGTTGAATAGCCTTCTCTGGAACCAGGATACAAGCCGGCCACGCCCGTTAACGGCAGCTCTCCTCTTATGGATCAGGGCTCTTGGAATGTTGCTAGATTTTGAATTTAGTGACTCGTACAGCGAGTCCCCAGGATGCGTTAATTTCATTAAAAACCAGACTAACCTTTTAGAGCACTTTTTGATGTTATACACCCAATAAACTTTAACTTTTACACCTTAATGTCCGAGCCTTAACACTTTAACTGCATGCTTGGAAATTTATTGCAGGTTTTGCAAGTGCTGACAACATGATCAAAATAGGTTATATGATGATAATTTCACAACAGTAATTCAAATATAATCAGAATAATGATTGGCAGAGATTTTTGTTTTTGATTCAATAATGCTGTCTGATCTCACTTTGACTGGACTGGATTAACTTCTTAACAATTTTTCTAGGAGTGAGGGAAGGAGGTTTCTTGATGTTAAAATCCCCAGTTCGATGAACTTGATTTCCTCTTCATCAGCTATTAGTTGTTAGCTGACCACGATCCTTGTGTGATGTTGTAATCCTTCAGGAAATTAATCCACATAAGAGTTTATTCCTTCTTCAATCAACCAAAAGTTGATCTAATCCATTCTGGTATGATGTGATGTTCCTTGAGAGAGAAAACGTTGAAACTTCCCCACTCAGACTTAAGGCCAGTGATTATCTCCAATGCTCTGCTACTCCGTGACTGGACGGCCTGAGTGGGAGTTGTAAACTCTCTCAAAAGATCTCTTATGGCTCCAATCCTCTCACTCCACGATTCCAATTGCTGCTCACAAGATGGTCAAGTCTTGTGATCTCCTCGTAGCAGGGGAGAAGTGACAACAGCACCTCTCCCTGGAAGAATAACCCCGTTTCCTGATGTTCCACAGTTTTTATAAGAGCTTGACTCTTGTTGTTGTTCAGTTGATCTTGGTTACCATGGGGACGATGGTGACTCAAAACCTCCTCCCTACTCCTTCCCTTACTGGAAGCCATCTGCCGCCCTTTGCCAGTAACTTATTGCTCAAGTTCCTCTTTTCTGTTAACACATCAGCTTTTCTGAGAATTCATTCTTTTTAAATCATGTCTTTAGAATCACATCAATCATATTCAATCATCTCACTACAACTCTCTTTCACATAAAAACAATTCATATGATCATATACAACATTTTCATTCCTTATTATTCATTTCATATTTATCACATCTTAATCATTTTCAGTTGTTTTATCATCAGCTCTTCTGGCCTCGCTTGCGACATCACTAACTTCCTCTTTCTTCTGACTCTGCACTAAAAACAACTTCTTCAGTTCCTCTTTCTCTCTAACTGCACCCTTTATGAAAAACACAACTTCAATCATTCATTTCACTTTTTGTAACATACTTTTTCTAATCAACTCTTACTTCCATTACATTAACAGTTCATTTAATCATACTTGTTATGTTAGAATCATCCTTAGATATTACTTTTAACACATTAATACTTCATTTGATCATACTTGGTCATTTTAGAATCATTCTTAGACATATTCCATCATCTTCACCACTGAGTTCATTCCATGGGCCTCCCCATCTGCACTGGAAAAGTCCGATATGACCTCACTTACTCCAGGAAAGTACCAAACACTGTCCAGTTTATTCCAACAGCATGTATATTAATCCAATGGCACGTATATATTCCAAGATGAAAACAAGCTGAAAGCAAGCTTAAAGTCATCTTTCTTGACAATATATATATATGCATGTATATGCATGTATGTGTGTGTATACAGTAGTGTTCAGAATAATAGTAGTGCTATGTGACTAAAAGATTAATCCAGGTTTTGAGTATATTTCTTATTGTTACATGGGAAACAAGGTACCAGTAGATTTGGTAGATTCTCGCAAATCCAACAAGACCAAGCATTCATGATATGCACACTCTTAAGGCTATGAAATTGGGCTATTAGTAAAAAAGTAGAAAAGGGGGTGTTCACAATAATAGTAGTGTGGCATTCAATCAGTGAGTTCGTCAATTTTGTGGAACAAACAGGTGTGAATCAGGTGTCCCCTATGTAACGATGAAGCCAGCACCTGTTGAACATGCTTTTCTCTTTGAAACTCTGAGGAAAATGGGATGTTCAAGACATTGTTCAGAAGAACAGCGTAGTTTGATTAAAAAGTTGATTGGAGAGGGGAAAACGTATACGCAGGTGCAAAAAATTATTGGCTGTTCATCTACAATGATCTCCAATGCTTTAAAATGGAAAAAAAAAAAAAAAAAGACGCGTGGAAGAAAACGGAAAACAACCATCAAAATGGATAGAGGAATAACCAGAATGGCAAAGGCTCACCCATTGATCAGCTCCAGGATGATCAAAGACAGTCTGGAGTTACCTGTAAGTGCTGTGACAGTTAGAAGACGCCTGTGTGAAGCTAATTTATTTGCAAGAATGCCCCGCAAGTCCCACTGTTAAATAAAAGACATGTGCAGAAGAGGCTACAATTTGCCAAAGAACACATCAACTGGCCTAAAGAGAATGGAGGAATATTTTGTGGACTGATGAGAGAAAAATTGTTCTTTTTGGGTCCAAGGGCCGCAGACAGTTTGTGAGACGACCCCCAAACTCTGAATTCAAGCCACAGTTCACAGTGAAGACAGTGAAGCATGGTGGTGCAAGCATCATGATATGGGCATGTTTCTCCTACTATGGCGTTGGGCCTATATATTGCATACCAGGTATCATGGATCAGTTTGGATATGTCAAAATACTTGAAGAGGTCATGTTGCCTTATGCTGAAGAGGACATGCCCTTGAAATGGATGTTTCAACAAGACAAACCCCAAGCACACTAGTAAACCAGCAAAATCTTGGTTCCAAACCAACACAATTAATGCCTCGCAGATGTGAAGAAATCATGAAAAACTGTGGTTATACAACTAAGTACTAGTTTAGTGATTCACAGGATTGCTAAAAATGCAGTTTGAACATAATAGTTTTGAGTTTGTAGTGTCAACAGCAGATGCTACTATTATTGTGAACACCCCCTTTTCTACTTGTTTTTTACTAACAGCCCAATTTCATAGCCTTAAGAGTGTGTATATCATGAATGCTTGGTCTTGTTGGATTTGTGAGAATCTATTGAATCTACTGGTACCTAGTTTCCCATGTAACAATAAGAAATATACTCAAAACCTGGATTAATCTTTAGTCACATAGCACTACTATTATTCTGAACACTACTGTATATATACATACATATTCTATTTCTACCTCATTTCTTATGTCTTGTACTGTTACAAGTATTATTATTATTGCTTATCCTTGCACACACTGTTTGATGAACATCTTCCTCTACTTGCAACCATCTTGTGTGTTTTTTAAGAGCTGATGTAGCAGGTGAATTTCTCCTTTGTTTATCTTATCTTATCTTATCTATAGGTTTCTGACTAATGGCAAAGAAAAAAGTAAAGTAAGGTAAATAAACACGACTATATTAGACATGTTGCTGCCAAGTGGACCCAACAGATAATGTTAATGTCACCTTCGCAAAAGTATTTAATTTAGATCAGTGATTGCAAGTGGGACGGTTATCGTTAAGAATCTATAAATTATTCGTTATTCAGTTCACATTGTACCGGAGCTAGCTGGTGGTCGGAGATAACAGCTCTGACCACTTACCATGACAAAAACACGTTTCGCGAATGCTCCACTGAGGAAATGACATTATTCTGACTGTTTACCCAGACTGACAACAAATATGACAAATGAAAGTACTTTTATGCACTTTTTGAGGCATTTTGTGAATACAGAAATGTGCGGTCCCTTGTTATTAAACAAACGCACCCCCGCGCACGCTCCGCTGTGGAAAATGAAATTTGCTGCCTAATCAGTGGGTCAGATCTGATGATTTAGCCAGACTGACAATAATTATGAGTAATGTAAGTACTATAACGCATTTTTTGTAGGTTGTTGAGGCATTTTGTGAAGGCAGAAATGTGCTCCGACCTCAAACGTGCTTCTTTACATAAACCTAATGCAATCTCTCTTCTTTCTGTGGTATTTAATGGCAGCCAGGACCCTGTAGCATTTGCAACATTTACAGACATCACCCGATCAGAATCAAATTAATTCAAGGCCTTTTTATCCTGTTCTGGTACACAGAAATAATTTTTCAGCATAAACAAAGTGACCAGCTCAGTCATCTCTGTAGAGAAACCCATGTGCATAGTTTGTTTGGGTCCGGAAAGAGATTCATTCACGTGATGTGTTACGTCATGCTTTGCAACTGAATATTTCAGTGAAGTAGGAGTGTGTTAGATTGGCAAAATTGAGAAAGCTGGTGGGTGTGCTGTGATTCAGTATCTCACGATTAAGGGAATGTCTCTGAATGACAGGACATGGTAATACCATTAGGAGTATCAAATCAAATCAAATCAATTTTATTTATATAGCGCCAAATCACAACAAATAGTTGCCCCAAGGCGCTTTATATTGTAAGGCAAAAGCCATACAATAATTACAGAAAAGCCCCAACGGTCAAAACGACCACCTATGAGCAAGCAATTGGCGTTGTTGGGAAGGAAAAACTCCCTTTTAACAGGAAAAACCTCCAGCAGAACCAGGCTCAGGGAGGGGCAGTCTTCTGCTGGGACTGGTTGGGGATGAGGGGAGAGAATCAGGAAAAAGACATGCTGTGGAAGAGAGCAGAGATCAATCACTAATGATTAAATGCAGAGTGCTGCATACAGAGCAAAAATAGGTGAATAAAAAAACACTCAGTGCATCATGGGAAACCCCCCAGTCTAAGTCTATAGCAGCATAACTAAGGGATGGTTCAGGGTCACGTGATCCAACCCTAACTATAAGCTTTAGCAAAAAGGAAAGTTTTAAGCTTAATCTTAAAAGTAGAGAGGGTGTCTGTCTCCCTGATCCGAATTGGGAGCTGGTTTCACAGGAAGGAGCCTGAAAGCTGAAGGCTCTGCCTCCCATTCTACTTTTACAAACCCTAGGAACTACAAGTAAGCCTGCAGTCTGAGAGCGAAGCGCTCTATTGGGGTGATATGGTACTATGAGGTCCCTAAGATAAGATGGGACCTGATTATTCAAAACCTTATAAGTAAGAAGAAGAATTTTAAATTCTATTCTAGAATTAATAGGGAGCCAATGAAGAGAAGCCAATATGGGTGAAATATGCTCTCTCCTTCTAGTCCCCGTCAGTACTCTAGCTGCAGCATTTTTAATTAACTGAAGGCTTTTCAGGGAACTTTTAGGACAACCTGATAATAATGAATTACAATAGTCCAGCCTAGAAGAAATAAATGCATGAATTAGTTTTTCAACATCACTCTGAGACAAGACCTTTCTAATTTTAGAGATATTGCACAAATGCAAAAAAGCAGTCCTACATATTTGTTTAATATGCGCATTGAATGACATATCCTGATCAAAAATGACTCCAAGATTTCTCACAGTATTACTAGAGGTCAGGGTAATGCCATCCAGAGTAAGGATCTGGTTAGACACCATGTTTCTAAGATTTGTGGGGCCAAGTACAATAACTTCTGTTTTATCTGAATTTGGATGCCCCTTCTTATGCTGCAGTTACCCAGTGGTCAGCCAAATTCAAGATGGGTCAAGTGTCGAAGATCAAGCAACATCAGGAAGATCCAGAACTGCTACCTCAATGATATAATCCAGAATAAGAGTAATTAAGTGTCACATAGCTGATACTGGAGGCATTTCCCAGGAGAGAGTGCATTTTGTTCTATGGGAAGAGCTGGGTCCCAAGGCTTCTCATGGCCGATCAGAAATGCTATTTATTTTTTTTATTTTTTTGCTATTTATTTTTTATTTCTTTCACTACTTTCTGTTAGTTTATAGGTTTTAATAATTTCTGGGCCAATGAATACATGCTGCTTCACTTGTTATTTTCATTTTCCTGACGCTTGGAGTACTTTTTCTGTGTGGGGTCTCAGCAATGGCAGAACAGCGCCAGGGCTCTATTGTTCACACGAGGGATCATCTGATGAAGCTCTGATGAAGCAGCCTGAATGGGAAAAGACATGAGATCCCAAAGAACAGCAGAGAAAAACCGTGGCTGTAGAGCCCGGAGGAGACTGGAGCGATGTAAGAGAACGTAAGGGAACGTAAGATTGCTGGCAAACAAAATGGAATTAACATCACTTGTGAGGAGTGACAGTGTGTCACTCAGGGCTCACTCCTCCCACTGGGCAAAGTGGACCATAACTTGGTCTACTTAGAGCCAATCTACATCCCTACAGTTCAGCAGCAACCTGTGATCACCAGAGTGGTATGAAGGTGGTCAATGGAGGCTGAAGACCATCTTCATGGATGTTTTGAGTTGACTGACTGTGGGGTGCTCTGTGATGTGCAGGAGGACATCAAAAGCATTACGGACTGCATAACAGATTATATCAACTTCTGTACAGACAATATCATCCCATCCAGGACTGTGCACCCAATAGCAGCAAAGCAACAACAAGCTCCAGCAGAACAACATGAAGGAGATGTAGGGTGGGGTGATAACCATCACTGGTCATGGTAGGAATACTGACCAGATGATGGTAGGAGACCTATAGGAAGCCAATGAGCTAAACCTGTTCTTCACACGTTTGACAACATGGACTCTGCCCACCCTTCCCCCAGCTCCTCTCAGTGCTCCACCTCCCCTGTGCAATCATCTCACACACCCTATTATTACCATCCCCTCCTCCCATCAACCTGCCTCCACTCTCCTCCTTCCACCACTCCCTCATTCTCTCTCTCACCTCCCATCACCATCACTGCAGAGGTGAGGAGAGAATTTAGTTAGGCCAGGATAGGCAATGGGTCCTGATGGCCTGAGCCACAGAATGCTAAAGGGATGTGCTATCCAGCTTTGTGGGATTTTAAAGCACATCTTCAACCTGAGCCTAAGCCAGATGGTTGTTCCTGAGCAGTGGAAAACCTCATGTCTGATCCTTGTGCCCAAGAAGAGGAACCCCAACACACTTAATGATGACAGACCTGTCATGAAGTCACTTGAGAGGCTTGTCCTCAGGCACCTCAGCACAGTTGTTGAATCATCACTGGACCCCTTACAATTTATGTACCAGGGGAGTGGAGAATGCCATCATCTTCATACTGCATAGAGCTTACACTCACATGAGGTAGGCAGGCAGCATCGTGTGAGTCATGTTCTTCTCCAGTGTGTTCAACACCATCCGGCCTCACCTGCTCAGTGATAAGCTATATGACATGAAGGTGGAGGCTCCACTGGAGGCCTGGATTACAAACGAACTCACAAGCCCCCCCACAGTATGTGAGGCTTTGAGACATTACATCCGACACCATCAGAAGCAGTATGGGGGCACCACAAGGGATGGTCCTGTCTCCCTTCCTGTTCACACTCTACACCTCAGACTTCAGGTTCTATACTTTCAGATGGCTCTGCCATTGTGGGCTGCATCAGCAGGGACCAGGGGTATGAGTATAGGAGTGTGGTGGAAAGGTTTGTGTAATGGTGCGGACTCAACCATCTGCAGCTCAATGTATCTAAGATGAAGGAGCTGGTGGTGGACTTAAGAAGATGGAAGACCTGTCCAAACCCAGTTACCATCAATGGAACTGAGGTGGACATCCTACAAGTTCATGGGTGTCCACATAGACAACAAACTGGACTGGACTGTAAACGCACATGCTGTGTATAATAAAGGCCAGAGAGGACTGTACTTCCTCAGGAGAGTCAGATCTTTCGATGTCTGCAAAAACATGTTTCAGATGGTTTATCACTCGGTGGTCTCCAGTGTCACCTTTTACACTGTAGTGTGCTGGGGCAGCAGGCTGAAGGCAGCTGATATAAACAGACTCAACAAGCTCATCAGGAAAGTTGATTCTGTCCTGGGGTAGTTGAGCTAGAGCTGGAGTTAATGCTGGAGGTGTCAGAGAGGAGGATGTTGAGAAACCTGCGCACCCCCTGCATGCCACATTGATGTACTGTCAGAGCACCTTCAGCCACAGAGACTGAAACTACAGAGGTGCACCACAAAATGCCACAGGAGATATTTCCTACCTGTGGCAATCCAACTCTAGAACCCCCCCCCCCCCCCCCCGCAGGAAGAACACATAATGAACAGTGTTATTCAGAGTTATTCAGTTACTCAGTTATGTCCAATATTGGCAAACATCTTGGGGACAGGACATATTGCTTCCTTGTCAGGGCTGGGAACATCAGATCGCAAAGTTCAGAGTCCTTCTGTGCACCCCCCCAAAAAAGTAGAAAATATTGTCATTTAAAGTCACAAGCAAACATAAAACGGTCTGTCTCTTTTTCAGCATTGAGAGCGAGACAGAGGGAGAGAGAAAGCAAGACAGAGAGAAAGAGAGATAGTGCTGTCTCTCTGTCTTTTTTTTCAAAATCCTGGTGTTTCTGATCACCGGGCTTGCGGCTGTGTGATCAAGCAGTCAGTCACATGCACGCACACAGGTTCAATTACCAGTTCTTATCATGCACGCACAGGCGCTGCGTACGTGGATCAGACACACATGCACGCGCGTCACCTTCTCTCCAGCTGATTCACTCTGGATGAATGCATTCAGTGTTTGGATGTGTTTGGATGTATCTCGTACATGATTCGAGCGAATCAAACATTGTTCAGAAAAGAATGCAGCCATTTGCGATCACACTGGGTTTTCTGTTTTCATATGTCACACCTCTGTGGACCGAAGCTGTTCACACATGAATGTCCACTGCTGCTGGAACATTTTCCACACTTGATGTTCAGAGTCACACTTCTGTAAACTGCTGCCTGATTTGCACAAACCGAGGGCAATTTGCTCTGAGAGATCACCGCAGCTGACACGAAATATTATTACATCGTGACAGCCCTCAGTAGCTCTACAGCAACGAGGCTGATTGTGCTTCTGCAAAGCCACATGCTATGAACAAATATGCAGCAATCAAGGATCACCTCCTCAAAACCTTTGAACTGTCAGACAGAAAGGGCCAGCAGGCTCTTCTCTCTGCATGGGCTGGAGGACAGCAAGCCCTTCAGAGTTCATGGACAGAATGCTGCAGCTCCTAACAGGACACCGGCTGGACTTTTTGTGCAGCAACTCTCTCCTCAGCTGCGCCCAGTGGTGGCCAACACCACGATCACAGACTGCCGTGTGCAGGTGGAGTAGGCCGACAAATTCTTCCTGGCCGGCCAGCACCACGGCATGACAGCAGCCGCACTCGCCCCCATCACGCGGCAGATGCTCCTCACCACACACCAGCATCTCTCCTCCACAGCAGCACTCACAAACCGGCTTCTGCACTGTATGAAAACATTCAGCTGGTCGAACAAAGTCGAACTGAATGCTAATGTTACAAAAAATAAGCAAATGATAAGAAACCATCAAGAATGACAGCAAAATGAAATGCGGATGAACTGAGCTTTTCAGTGGCATTCATTTAAATTGTTCAACAGTTTAAAAATCTTGACAAAGCGTCACCTGCAGGAACGGAGATGCACAAAGGTTAAATGATGCCAACGAAAGTCAACGAAAGTCCAAATTTCTTATTTCGTTTAGGCTTCATTGTCCTTCACTTGTGCTGTGTGACCGGGCCTTTACATGTGTTAAGATGTGGGATGATGCAGCCTTGTGACGTCTCTCTCTTGGAGCCTTGAGTCAGTGCTGTTTGTCTTCTTCAAAAGCTTTTGAAGGCAATGTAGTTCACAGATCTCCAGGCTCCTCTGTCTGCAGCTGCTGCTTGGTTCTCTTTGTGTCAGCATATCTCTGTATGTCATCTGCCTTTTCTTCCTGCCAGGCGTCTTGCATAGTACGAAGTAGTTGCTGTGCTGTGCCTGGTATTCCTTGAATCTATTGCATTGTGAGACGCAGTTCGGATGATTCTGCCAATTGATGTAGGCTGCTCTTTTCTCTTTCAAGAACTTATGAATGGTTTTGTTGTTTTCATCGAACCAGTCTTGATAGTGTCTTTTCTTAGGGCCAAGAACTGCCCTGGCTTATTCGGTGACTGCCTCTTTGAACATGGTCCATTTTTCGTCAGTTCCTCCATTGAGAGGCCCAGTTATTTCAAGTCTTCCATCAAGATGGTACTGGAATTCCTGGTGGTGTGTCGTGAGCTTTGTGATGTCCAAGGCCTGTCTGATTATCTTAGGACACTTATGGTGGTGAGGCACAATGTGAATGTTGAATATGGCTTGTACAAGAAGGTGATCTGTCCAGCAGTCCACGTTGCGCATTGCTTTGGTGATAAGGACATCCTTGCTGTCTCTCTGACAGGTGATGACAAAGTCGATGAGATGCCATTGTTTGGATCAAGGGTGCATCTATTTATTCTTGTATTTATTTGCTTGTCTGAAGGGCGGTGCTGGTAATGAACAGTTCATGTTTCTGTACATTTACTCAAAAAGAGTCAGTTGCTTGTTCATCTTGCCTACACTATGCTTCCCGATCACTCCTCTCCACTGGTCACTGCCCATTCGGGCATTGAAATCACCCAACAGAATGAGCTTGTCCACGGCAGGATTAAGTGCATAGTGTCCAGGTCAGCATAGAACTGCTACTCCTTCACTTCTTCTGTGAATGTCAAGGTGGAGGCATAGGCGCCAATGATGGCCTGTGAGGCGATCTTTGCTGATGGGAAAGGCGGATCTTCTTCAGCTGTTCATTGACACCAGTCGGGAGGTCTGGAATCGCTTGAAGGAGTTGGGCCCTGATGGCAAGTCCAACTCCATGAGGCTCGCAGAATGTGGTTTGGCGTGTCTTGCTAAAATACAACCCCAATTCCAATGAAGCTGGGATGTTGTGTAAAATGTAAATAAAAACGGAATACAATGATTTGCAATCCTCTTCACCCTATATTCAACTGAATACACCCACAAGACAAGTTATTTAATGTTCAAAACTGATAAACTTTGTTTTTGTGCAAATATTTGCTCATTTTGAAATGGATTCCTGCAACATGTTTCAAAAAAGCTGGGACAGTGGAATGTTTACTACTGTGTTACATCACCCTTCCTTCTAACACCACTCAATAAGTGTTTGGGAACTGAGGACACTAATTGTTGGAGCTTTGTAGGTGGAATTCTTTCCCATTCTTGCTTTATGTACCACTTCAGTTGTTCAACAGTCCGGGGTCTCAGTTGTCATATTTTGCACTTCATAATGCGCCACACATTTTCAATGGGTGACAAGTCTGGACTGCAGGCAGGCCAGTCTAGTACCCGCACTCTTTGACTATGAAGCCCCGCTGTTCTAACACATGGAGCATGTGGCTTGGCATTGTCTTGCTGAAATAATCAGGGACGTCCCTGAAAAAGACGTTGCTTGGATGGCAGCATGTGTTTCTCCAAAACCTGGATGTACCTTTCAGAATTGATGGTGCCATCACAGATGTGTAAGTTGCCGATGCCATGGGCACTAACACACCCCCATACCATCACAGATGCTGGCTTTTGAACTTTGCACTGCTAACAATCTGGATGGTCTTTTTCCTCTTTTGTCCGGACAACACAACATCCATGATGTCAATTTGAAAAAACAATTTGAAATGTGGACTCATCAGACCACAGCACACTTTACCACTTTACGTCTGTCCATTTCAGCTCAGGCCCACAGAAGGCGGTGGCGTTTCTGGATGTTGTTGATGTTTGGCTTTCGTTTTGCATGTTAGAGTTTTAACTTGCACTTGTAGATGCAGCGATGAACTGTGTTAACTGACATGGTTTCTGAAATGTTCCTGAGACCACGGGGTAGATCCTTTATGTAATGATAATCGGTTTTTAATGCAGTGCCGCCTAGGGATGAAGGTCACGGGCATTCAATGTTGGTTTTTGGCCTTGCCGCTTATGTGAGAAGAAAGTTCTTGAGATTCTCTGAATCTTCTGATTATATATGGACTGTAGATGATGGAATACCTAAATTCTTTTCAATTGAACATTGAGAAATATTGTTTTTAAACTGTTGGACTATTTTTTCATGCAGTTGTTCACAAAGTGGTGATCCTCGCCCCATCTTAGCTTGTGAACGGCTGAGACCTTTGGGGATGCTCCATGCTTTTATACCCAATCATGAGTGTCCTCAGTTCCCAAACACTTATTGAGTGTTGTAGAAAGGAAAGGTGATGTAACACAGTGGTAAACATACAACTGTCCCAACTTTTTTGAAACGTGCTGCAGGCATCCACTTCAAAATGAGCAAATATTTGAATAAAAACAATAAAGTTTATAAGTTTGAACATTAAATATCTTGTCTCTGTGGTGTATTCAATTCAATATAGGTTGAAGAGGATTTCTAAATCATTGTATTCTGTTTTTATTTACATTTCACACAATGTCCCAACTTCATTGGAATTGGGGTTGTAGACATGAGTAAGGGGCTGGGGTTTAAGTCCTGACTTCTTCAGCATCCTGATGAAGTGCAGCCTCTGTTGAGCTCTTATCACTGTTGTCACAGTGTTTTCTGCCCAGCTGAGACTGACAGAGATGTGAAGGCCCAGGAACGTATGGCTGTCCGTCTGTTCCACCACAGTCTCCTTGATGGTGAGTTTCTGCAGATGGGGGCTCTTCTCCTGAAGTCCAAAATAAGCTCCTGTGTTTTATCTCTATTAAGTACCTGTTGGGTTTGCACCCTGTTTTTAAAGAAATGAGAGGCACAAACACTGAAAAGAAACCAGTCAGAGAGAGACAAATATATATATTTTTTGCTCTGCGCAGAGGAGGAGAACAATGAAGCAGCTTGTAAGTGCTCAGCTACAAAGCTCTTCTAAAATCTCCTCCTCTGGCCCAGCCTTTTATTTAGTTCAACATGAGAAAAAACAAACAAGGACAGTCGGGAGAGGTTACACATGAGTCATGTCTGCAAGAGGGTGATAGCAAAGCGAGGTAACAGCTGAAACCTTCCATTCCTGCAACATGAGCCTTGTGGCTCGTCAAAGCAGGATAAGGCAAAATGAAAAATAGTTTGCTCAATCATGAAGAATGCAGACAACAAGTCTTTCTTTCTAAAACCTCCTCTTCTCACAAAGAGGAAAAATATAAGCATAAACTATAAGAAAATAAATAATAATAATATAAGCATAAACTAAAGAAAATAAATGATAATAAGAGCATGAGCTATATAAAATCCTTGCATAATCCTCCCTGTTTATCGTTTATTTACATAAGTTTGTCGTGTCCAAAACACACTTCAATAGAAAATTTGTCCACTTTAACCACTTGTCTTATTACATTTTCAGCTAAAGCTTCATACGCTAAGAGTGTGTTAACTCATCACATCAACAGTTCAAGCTTGAACTGGAGTTGTGAGCTTTTCAATATCATCATAATTCTCAACACAGTCATTATAGTTTTCTCCACTAAGGTCTGGCTGTTTCAATGCTTGATATTTTGGCATAGTTTGTTGGAAAGCCAGATTACACTGTACAAATGTATTTGACACCATTTTGCCAACCATTGTTTTGATACAAGGGATCACACAACTCATGCAAAGTCCAATCAGAATTAGGACTATAATAACTGGTGTCACCATTTTCAATAGTAACTGCCACCATGGTCCTGAAGTCAACCAGGACCAGGGATTCCACCGGTTCATGGATAGGGTGTCTTTACGCATTGCATCACAAAGTTTATTCAGCTCTTCCAATGCGTCCTGCACATCCACTGAATGAATGGAGTCTGGGATGAAAGTACAGCATGTTGTGTTCAGCAGAACACAAACTCCTCCCTGTGAACCAGTAAGCAAGTCTAAAACCATGCGATTTTGCATCACCATGGTACGTAAAGCATCTATTTCAGTGTTTTGAGCTGCTACTATTTTCTCAGTTACATTCATGAACAGACCCAATCGATAATTCAGAGTTTCAATCATTAATGAATTTTTTACCACTCCTATCCAGGGGAACAGTGAATGTGCTATTTTATCCCCTACAGACCACAATTTTTGGTCCTTTGGTACATCCGAGCCCCACATGTGATCATGTGGTAACACATCTGGGTATATCGATCTTCTCCGTCTGGTGCTGCCATTCTTCTCTGTGGAGGTCCTTGGCACTACCACATATGTATGGTCAGTCACCTGGGTAGGTGCACACACACCACCCCAATTTGGTGGGAGACTCATGTACAGTCTGGAACCACAAAGCCAATAGATGTCATCATACACCGGAGTACCATTTACAGGCGGTAGCAAAAACTTACTAACATAAGCACATGATTCATCCGTTCCCCATGGACAGGAGCCTGTATAATTACATCCCCGTCCAATGTGATGAAGATAAGTACCATCCACATAATATGTTTTGGTTAGGCTTAAATTATTTGATAAAACATAAGTTTGGGTACACAGACGTTTCTTAATTTACCTACAGTTTTATTCCCTGTCCCATAAAAGCAAATCGGGAATGGCCGTTGTGATGACAATTTAACATGTGATGATATTTTTGCATTTCCCTTCAGTCTAGTCAATGGAGCAGCACTTGGGCACGCTTGTACGTCCTCTGTTGAAATCCCTATCATATAAGTGGTTGCACTGAGGCAAGTGGTATTACGTCTTGTCAGATTTGCTGAGAACTGTTGCCCCCAAAATACAGTTTGATTATGCATCCGTATGATAAGACATTCAGTCACCCTAGCAGGGTACGGTTTAGCCGTCAGAGCTGGGTGTGTTGAGGATATAGGCATTTGCGAACAAATATAACAATTAGTAACATGTAATTCCATAGCCAATAAATGAAAATATCTGTACCACATATTAGTATGGTATATATGAGGGTGTCCATCTGTCTCATTCACATTATGAATAAACCTCTTCTGATGTTGCTTGCGTTGTTCTCTGGCTCGGTCCACAGTGAGCTGCAATTCTTGGGTCAACCACCAGGCCAGGAATCCGAGGAGCACAAAACACACTAAGATCACAACGCAACCGGCTGCCCTACCAACAGTCCGGCAGCGGCGGCGCTGAGCACGCCGCTCCGGGGTCTGCTGTAGTTCAGTCATGATTGCTAGGATACAGTGTTGTTAACCAACCTCACCTAATAGTGCAAGGATCTCCCTGCTTCACTGGCATTGAGACGATCTATTGCTAATTAAATAGACTCCCTTTGTAGCCAGACTTCCCCTTACACTGTGGAGGCAGCCAACACACGCTGTATCTTACAGTGACTTAGATGTATCCACGTTGATCTCTCCGCTATCTTACTGCAGTTGGTGTTGTTAACAGCACTTGGTATGGACCTTCCCAACGAGGACTGGACCAGTTCTTCCTCTTAATCACTCTGATGAACACCCAGTCTCCTGGCTGGACTACTGGAAGGCCGTCCTGTGGAAGATCAAAATTATTCGGCAGTAAATGTGTTTAAGTTATCTCTTTCTGTGTTAATGTCTTTTTCATAAAATCTGCTAATGTTTGTTCCTCATCTGCTGTTTTAGTATCCATGTCAAAAAATTGGTAGACGATATGGTCGTCCATAAAGTATCTCAAATGGTGTTAAACCTGATGGTGTTGGTGTTATTCTCATATACAATTTTACTAGGTCCAAACATTCAATTCAGGTTCGTTTTGTCTCTTCCATACATTTCCTTAATCTTATTTTTATTGTGCCCTTTGTCCTTTCCACTAATCCTGCACTTTGTGGGTGGTAAGCACAATGATGTTTTAACTTAATTTTCATGTGTTCTGCTACTCTTTTTACAACTTCATTTACAAAATGTGTTCCATTATCACTGTACAATGTCTCTGGTATTCCATAATATGGAATAATTGTCTTACACAATGCTTTTGCTACTGTTAAAGCATCTGCTTTTGTGATGGAACAATTTCTACCCATTTTGAAAAGGCATCAGTTAATACTAGACAGTATTGATAAGGTCCACATCGATTTAGTTCAATAAAGTCCATATGAACAATTTGAAAAGGATACTGTGGTTTTGGGAATTGCCCTCTCTGGGGTCTTATACTTCCCTGTGGGTTGTGTTTCAATCAGGTAACACAGGCTTTACAAAAAAATTTTTGAGTCCAAATTAAATCCATAGGTAGTAAAGTATTGGTCTACCATATATACCATCCCCCCTGTTGACACATGCGTTAACCCATGCGTCGCAATTGCAACTGTTTTGAATAAGCTTTTGGGTAGGATGGGTTTGTTATGTACACAATAAAGTCCTTTGGGGTTTGGGGTTGCCCCATTTTTCAACCGCAAATGTCATTCCTGCACTGGTGCCTGTTTTTGCATATCCAATAAAAGGTCAGAATCTATTAATGGTTCATTGTCTGTCTGAGCTGTGTAAAAAGAAGAAGTGCCATATTGACCAGCTGCTGCTTCTTTCGCTATTTTGTCTGCGAGACAGTTTCCTCTGGAGACTAAATCTGTACCTCTGGTGTGGGCTGCGCATTTACATAATGCCAGGTGTGATGGTAATGTCACTGCTTCTAGCAAATTTGTGAGTAAGCCTGCATGTGTCACTGGTTTCCCTGTAGAGGTTATCATACCTCTTTGTTGCCATTGTTTTGCAAAGAACCAAATTGTTGAAAATGCATATTGACTATCTGTATAGACTGTCAGTTTCTGTCCTTTAGCCAAGATACAAGCTCTGGTTAATGCAATGAGTTCTGCAGCTTGGGCTGATTTAAAATGATCGATCTGTTTTGCTTCAATAACAGTATTGGTAATTGAACAACAGCATAGCCTGTTAATGTCTGTCCTTTCTGATCTTTGAAACATGAGCCATCCACAAAGTAATGTAGTCCATCTGTAAATGGTTCGTCTGTTAAGTCTGGTCGAGGTAATTGTTGTTTCTGTGTGTCTGCCAAACAATCATGCGGTTCACCATCTGTCTCAGTAGGTAGGAGCGTGGCGGGATTCAAGGTGTTGCATCTTTCAATGGTAATATATGGCTGAGACAATAGCATTGCTGTATAAGCTATCTGTCTAGCAGGCGATAAGAATGTATCCAAACGTTTGGAATAATAGCCAACTGGTTTATTTTTATTACCGTGTTGTTGTAGCAAGACTGCACACATGAATCCCTGTTTTGTGTCCACCATGAGAGTGAATGGCTTGGCATAATTGGGCAGAGATAATACTGTGGAACTCACAAGTTCTTGTTTAAGAGCTGTAAACTGTTCTTCAGCTTCTTTATTCCACTGTATTTTGTCAGTCATATCCATTGGTATAGAGTGTATTAAATCCTGCAATTTCTGCACCTTCTCTGCATAACATGGAATCCAGGCTCTGCAATAATTACAGATACCTAAGAAAGTCATCATTTCCTTTTTCTGCTTCAGGTTTTAATGGATATTGTTTGATCCGTGGTCTCCAATCAGATCGTGGCTTAATTTTGACTGGCGGAATATTTTTCAACAGTCCTACATCTGTGGGTGCATTCACCCAGAGATGAGGAGGCAGTTTGGCCAATAAAGTCTCATCTTCCTGTGTCAACAACACAGATGTTGTTAAATTTCAATCGTCCAGAGCTACTTCATGTATCACCGGTGTCGTCCAAGCACTTACAAACATGTATTTCCGATACAAGCCTGTGGATGGACTGAAATCTCACACTGACATTGCATCTGCTTCGTGCCAATCAGTTGCTTCCTCAGCTATTTTAGCAATTCCTCCAAGGTCCTTCCAGGACTGAGTGTCTGCCCTTGTCAGTGAAATATGCGGCACAGCCTCAGGTTTTCCTCTGTACCATTTGTCTGCACTTTGGGTCAGCACTACACTACACACAGAGGTGGTTTTTCTGTCTGTGTATAGATGTGCTACTGTCTGTAATTCTGATGGAATTTTCAGAAATCCTGCTCCATACCTTTCATCCTCTCATGGAGTGAATAGCATAGTTATGTGTAGATCTTTTGGTGACATCATTACTACATGTTCTCTGTTTTCACAGGTCATCAGACCTTCCTCCAATAATTGTTCAGTTTGTCTCAACTCCGACAGATCCAAAGAGTACTGCCAGGCCTGGGCCAAATTTGTATATACAGTAGCGGGCTGCCTCACAGCTCTCATACCACCTACTGTTGGCGTGACTCCTATAGATAAGGCAGTCATCAAATCTCATCCCAGTAAATTTACTGGACAATGGGGCGAATAAACCACAGAGACACAAGCAGTTTGGTTCGTTTCAGGATCTTCAAAATTGACAAACTTCAATATTTTCTCTGAATTCACCTGTCCATTTGCAGATTTTACCCAAACGACTTCTTTTGCAAATTTAGTTCCGGGAGGTCTGTCTGTTTTCACTGTCCTACATGCTCCTGTGTCACAGAGAAAATCCATGTCCTGTCTATTTACCTTTAGAGTCACCCCAGGTCTTTCTTTCAGGAGTGGTAATGACCATGCTCCATGAATATCCACTGTGATTGTTATCTGTTTTTCTGGTAACTCATTAATGTTGTCACTTATTGGTGTGTTTGTTGTTACATCCAGTATCTTAATCATATCATCTGAGTCAGTGGTCTCATTGTGCTTTCTGATCCATGCACTAATTTCTGGCTTAAAACCATTCAGGAGGGCTTGTTTCAGCTGATTTTGATATGCTCCCGCTTGATCATCATTATGCGGTATACCGCTGTTTGCACGGAAAACTGTCCCTAAACGCTGATTATAATCATCCACATCCTCATCTGCCTTTTGTTTACACGCATTTATTTTACCATAGTCTGCTTTCTGTTTAAACTTGTTTTTAACTCTGGTCATTAGATCGGTTATTTGAGCCTGTAACGCCACTGCAGAATCTTCCTCATTCCCGTATGGCAGGACCGTGCCGTCTGCAGCACGTCCTGTAAATGTCCCTCTCACAGCCGTCTCATTATCTTCAGGTTTTACAAACATTACTTCCCCCTCTGACTTTCCTTTCTCGTCTTTCTTCCTCTTTATGGCCTCTACTCTCATCCGTGCTTCACTGAGCCATACTTTTGCACTTTCTCTCTCTCCTTCTTTTCTTACTTTCCTGTTACCCTTTTTATTTGCTGCTGCTGCTGTAAGCTTTAACACCAAACCTTCACAATCTGGCATGACCAATTTACCTGAAAAGCCATATTTCTTTTTTCATTTAATTATGTACTTCAGATTTTCCGGATTGCGTTTGTGCATGTATTTTTCGTCGCCCTGAAATAGGGGCTTATTTTCTGTGCATGTGTTTCCCATGTTGGTCACCTATTCCCCTTCACTCTCTAACTGCTTCTCCTGAAATTTATTCTTACTCCTCCTGTATTTCTCAGCCGGATGGGACTCTAACCCCTCCGCCACCTGTGCCGGCAGGACCGGAGACTCTAACTCCCTCCCCTCACTTTATTCCAGATGGGGACTCGAACCCCTCCGCCACCTGTGCCGGCAGGACCAGAGACTCTAACTCCCTCCCCCGCACTTTATTCTGGATGGGGACTCTAACCCCTTCTCAACATATTTTCCTCACAGGCAGGCAGTAATTACTTACGTTAATTTGTTGCGCCCCTCATTTGGTTCGGAGGCGTCGTCAATCTACTACGGCGAGCGGAGGTGGACGTCTATAGTCACCGGCCTGACAGAGAATTCACTCCTCAGGACTTTCCTTCGATCCCTCTAGTGGAATCGGCTGTGCACAGTCTGCGGCGTGTCTCCCTCCGTTCGCTCGAGAAGATCTGTCGACGCCCCACGTTGGGCGCCAAGAAAAAACTGTTGGGTTTGCACCCTGTTTTTAAAGAAATGAGAGGCACAAACACTGAAAGGAACCAGTCAGAGAGAGACAAATATATATATTTTTTGCTCTGCGCAGAGGAGGAGAACAATGAAGCAGCTTGTAAGTGCTCAGCTATAAAGCTCTCCTAAAATCTCCTCCACTGGCCCAGCCTTTTATTTAGTTCAACATGAGAAAAAACAAACAAGGACAGTCGGGAGAGGTTACACATGAGTCATGTCTGCAAGAGGGTGATAGCAAAGCGAGGTAACAGCTGAAACCTTCCATTCCTGCAACATGAGCCTTGTGGCTCGTCAAAGCAGGATAAGGCAAAATGAAAAATAGTTTGCTCAATCATGAAGAATGCAGACAACAAGTCTTTCTTTCTAAAACCTCCTCTTCTCACAAAGAGGAAAAATAATAAGCATAAACTAAAGAAAATAAATGATAATAAGAGCATGAGCTATATAAAATCATTGACAGTACCACATCATTGTCATATCCATAGACTGTGATCTTATGAACCAGGTCCCTGTAAGATGACTCATCACACCCTCTGATGAGTCCAAGGTGTGGTGGTCTCATCTCTATACTTCATAACAATGTTACTGTCCTGGGTGGAGATACAGACGTGTATAGTGCAAACAATTTTGGACTTAAACAGCAGCCCATAAGTTGTCCCAAGGCACTTTACACAGTTAACCTAAACCCTGAGCAAGCACTGATGTCGGTGTGACAGAGGCCAGCAGGAGTCACTGTGCATGAAATTCAGTAAGGTATATCTTCTATTACACATTCCATTTCTAAGATAGAACTCTACTCGTGCATACTAAAGTATATCTAAATATCTAAAAAAAAAAAAAAAAAAAAAGAAGAGTAGAGCCACTTAGGTGTCTGCTCTTGAGAAACAGGGATGGTAGGTTCAAAAGCTTTTTTATCCCATGGGAACTCTCCCTACTCACCTAAACCTTCTAAACCTCACTCTCCAGCAGCTAAAACATCTTACTGGCCACAGAGGCCAGAGCCCTGGTTTTAGCCTTCTGGTCAGAGTTCCTGGCTCCCATGCTGAAGATTGTGAGTTTGTGTCCCGAGAGGGAGTAACAGAGTGAAGTGATTTTTCTATTTTTGAAGAAAGAACCTCAAGCAGTCCAGAGTCAGTGAGGTGGCCAGCTGCTGTGGGCATTTCTATAAGATAGAAGATTCACAATTTTCCCTACTGCATATAGTCACTTCCAGGCCACTGTAGGCAAGTGCATTATTATTATTATTATTAATGTGATTATTATTTCCATCATTTTGAAGAGATTTGCAGTCAGCCGTTTTTCTGGTTGTGAGTGTACACTGTGCAGGGGTGGTGGGCAAGTGGTTAATGCACTTGGCTTCAGTGCAGAAGGTTCCCCGTTCAAACCTCACCTCTGCCACATTTCTCCATGTAATGTGGAGTTGCGTCAGGAAGGGCATCCAGCATAAAACCTGTGCCAATTCAACATGCAGATCCACCTTGCATTTGCTTTAGTGAGCCTGAATGCAAACAAGGGAGCAGCTGAAGGGACTTACTTTTACCGTAAATAAATTATGTGCATCCAGAGTGACTACTGTGACTAGAAGATGTAAAACGAGATATGCAGAACATGTAGTAACAGCAAATTTGCGTCTAAAGGTGCCCTGACATTTGATCACTTGACACTTTGATCCGCGCACTTACACACACATCGTCGTGATGATCCCACCCACTGTGTTCCCAGGTGGATGCAGTGCTTTGTCCCACCGGCTGCCACGCACTGTGCGCTGGATGCTGCGTATATAAAATAATTATTTTGTCGCAAATTAATCGTTTTCTCTGCAAGTTGGCTGCTGAAAACGGCTCTAATCACTTCCTGAATCACAGAGGACCACTCTGCTGGAAAAAGCATTTGGAGATGTCTAAAAAGATAATTATTTGTCACGTTAACAATGTCATGTTTTGGTAAAAGAGTTATATGTTCTTTCCTTCTTGTGTGCAGCTGTAAAAGTATGTTTGACAGATTTAACATCTCATTATAATCATTCAGAAGAGCTGCGCCCTGATGCAGTGCACTAATGCAACCACTCACACTGTTCACTTGTTCTTTATTCGACTAGATGAGCTGCATGTAGTGTTGGCGAGCAGATCGCGACACATTGCATGACAGTTATGCGTGAAAGATTTTTTGAACATTTTTAAATTCTCTTTGTGCAATTGCACATGCCGGCGGCCCTTCATGTTCAGTTCACACCCGTTAAAGACGAGTTTACTCTCCTGCACAACACAGGGTGTTCAAGTGTGTGCATCAAAGTCATGCAAGTGTTAGGGGGCCTTAAGTTCTAAATACAGCTCATTGTGCACAATGGTGGGATATCATACAGTCAACAGAGAGTGATGAGGAGTAGATCAGAGTGTAGAGTCTGTGTGTACATCATTGCAGGTTCTGAGTCATCCAGGTGAGATATAATCTACAAGTTTATAACAATTGGATTTCATGTTGGTCTTCAGGTATTTCATCACACATTCGCATGACTTCCTCTCTTATAAAAATGTGGAGGTTGTCTGTGTGTATGCGGTGGTGGGGATTTTGGAAATGATGTTGGGCGGGGGTTGGTTTAGCCATGACACATTTTTACCCTTTGCAACCCGTGCACTCATTTATTGGTTTGCTTATTCATTACATACTTAACCACCCGATTTCAAAACATTATAATTTTGGGTTACAAGCCACTTTTGGCTCACAAGCCATCTTTTACTAAATGAACTCAGTCCATCAGTAAAGGCATCTAATATTGATTTACATGTCTGTTTTGTTTGGTTGATTGTCCATCACTAAGCAACAGTGGACAGTTAAGGCAGCGTTCAGTTGTGGCTGCTGTCATTCCAGAAGGATAATGATGATGCTTTGACCACTGAGATTCCACGTCTTTCCTGTGTGTCCTCAGTGGTTTGCTGCTGAAGTGGTTTCAGCATTCACAGGAATATTAAACAAGCAGTGAGGGGAAGACACTGAATCGTACAGCTGCCAAATTTCATAAAATAATTACAAGCTGTCATATAGTGAAGCACAGTATGTGTAGCAGACACTACACATTTCCTCTCCTTTTCCTGTGTTCCTTTCCTATCTGTTTCTTGTCTCAAGGATTTATATACATGACTCAAAACACATGCCATGAATGAACTTGTTTTATTTTATGGCTTCACAGGTACATTAGTGCTGCAGCTGCCTTCAGAAAAATTCAGTGTGTAAGAAGAAAACATTTTATTATGCTATGACGTGACAACATACAAATACTTGTTTCAACAGAAAAACCTGCAATAATGTCATATAATCACAGGTGATCACTCAGATTGCAACAGCTACAGTGGAATGACACAACTATGTGCAACGCAATGTACAGTAGTTTCAAAAGTGATTCTTATCATTATTCAGTTCTAGTTTCTTGCTGCTTAGCAATCAGAGCAACCTGGCTTCATGTCTAAGATGTCAACAATCAATTCCTTCCTAGCTTGTTGAGTAGATATAGACACCGAACATGAATATCGACTGATTCTTTGAGACAGTTAGTTAGTCTGCCTGCACTATGGGATAACTTGAGAATTTTCCTGCTTCCCATGATACTACTGGACATCCTATATGGCCCCTTCACACATAACACAAAGTTGGGCGAATTACGCTGAAACAGGCTGAAAAAGGCCGAATTGTTGAACCCCCAAAAAATTCCAGCCGCTGTCGGGAGGGACAGACGCTCATGTGCACGAACAAAGTGCTCCCATCGTGCTCACACAGCAGCACAAGCAATTACGAGGTCTATTAGAAAAGAAACCGACCTTTTTATTTTTTCAAAAACTATATGGATTTGAATCATGTGTGATTGCGTCAGACAAGCTTGAACCCTCGTGCGCATGCGTGAGTTTTTCCACGCCTGTCGGTTGCGTCATTCGCCTGTGAGCAGGCTTTGAGTGAGGAGTGGTCCACCCCCTCGGCGGATTTTCATTGTCAGGAAATGGCGGAATGATTTGGACTTTTTTTCCATCAGAATTTTTTCAGAAACTGTTAGAGACTGGCAGCTGGAAACCATTAGAAAAATTTATCTGGCTTTCGGTGAAAATTTTACGGGCTTCACAGAGAATAAGGACTGTTACTACAGCTTTAGGGATGGCTTTAAGGACGCTCCGCGCGCCGCGCTCCGTGCCGCCATCGAGAGCCACAAACCACCGGATCATTTCTAAACGGATGGCTCTGTGGATCCGAGACCGTCGTGTGCGCTTTCTCTGGTTATCACAAGAGCTGGACATCAACCATTTTTCCGGCAGATTTCACTTTTAACAAGAGATGTTGTCATGGAAAGCCGAGCAGAGGCTTCGCGTGTCACGACCGATTTGCTGATGGAGCGAGACAAAGGAACACCTCCGTTTTGGTCTCACAGGACGGCTTTGAGATGGCGTTCAGACAGCTGTCAGTGGTTTTTCCATCGAGTGATTATCTGAGAAATTGTGGATGTGCCTGGACATGCCAGAACATGAGGCTTCATCACGGCGTTGCTGTGCGCCATGCGGCACCGCCGTGACGCGCGAAGCCTCTGCCCCTCTTTCCATGACAAAAACTCCTGTAACAGTGGAATGTGCCGTTCATTTCCAAACCGGACGCTGTGTTTTATCCGGGACGTCGTCTGACTAGCACAGGAATTGTGAAAAGACGTGGACATCAGCACTTTTTCGGCACATTGAGACAGACATGGGGAGGAATTCCGCGCATCGCGGCGGTGCCGCATGGCGCAAAGCAACGCTGTGATGAAGCCTCACGGGACATGTTCTGGCGTGTCCAGGCACATCCACAATTTCTTGGATAATCACTCGATAGAAAAACCACCGACAGCTGTCTGAACGGCATCTCAAAGCCGTCCTGTGAGACCAAAACGGAGGTGTTCCTTTGTCTCGCTCCATCAGCAAATCGTTCGTGACGCGCGAAGCCTCCGCTCAGCTTTCCATGACAAAATCTCTTGTTAAAAGTGAGATCTGCCAGAAAATGGCTGATGTCCAGCTCTTGTGATAACCAGAGAAAGTGCACATGACGGTCTTAGATCCACAGAGCCATCCATTTAGAAATGATCCAGTGGTTTGTGGCTCTCGATGGCGGCACGGAGCGTGGCGCGCCGAGCGTCCTTAAATCCGTCCTTAAAGCCATCCTTAAAGCTTTAGTAACAGTCCTTATTCTCTGTGAAGCCCGTAAAATTTTCACCGAAAGCCAGATAAATTTTTCTAATGGTTTCCAGCTGCCAGTCTCTAACAGTTTCTGAAAAAATTCTGATGGAAAAAAAACCCAAATCATTCCGCCATTTCCTGACGATGAAAAATCCGCCGACGGCGCTGGACCACTCCTCACTCAAAGCCTGCTCACAGGCGAATGACGCAACCGACAGGCGTGGGAAAACTCACGCATGCGCACGAGGGTTCAAGCTTGTCTGACGCAATCACACGTGATTCAAATCTATATGGTTTTTGAAAAAAATAATAAGGTCGGATACTTTTCTAATAGACCTTGTGAATGTACAAATGTACATAAATCGAAGAAAATGTGTAAGGACCAAATAATGAGAAAGCACTGTTATAAAGAGCAGAGAATACAAGAATTATAGTTCTCCTGTTCCTTTTTGTTCATGAACCATGCCCATGGACATAAACAAGGACTTAATGAACTGATGTGAGCGCATCATTTCATTCATATCATGAACACATCAGCCAGCCACACAGAGGGTCTGTCCACGTGTCCGGCTGTCCCTGGCCATTCAGCGCGTGGCAGGCCAAAGGACACCACGCCATGTGGACTCACGTGGTGGATGTGACATTTGCCTTGCCAGCTGGCCATTCACAGGATCAGATATTTTCACATGGGGTAGCCTGGCTGATGTTGTTTGCAGTGCATTCCAAAGAAGATAAGCATTTTTATTTTTCACCATGTCACGAGAGCCTCCCGACATATTGGGGACTCGCCCACCATTCACCGTCATCCGGCCGCTGGTGTGAAAGCTGCCTCGATCCCACCATTTGGCCAGGATTCAACATGGCAGATGATTTTGTGCAGCCCCTTGGCCACGGCCTGATTTGTCCACCGTGCGTACGACATGCCATGGGAATGTTGCGAGCATGATCAGGTGGCAGTGCTACCTCGTCTTGGCTGCCATTCGAATGGGTTTCCCACCTGAGCGACATGCAAGTGTAGAGTGCATGTGTTGTGGCCGAATGGTTTTGGTGACTGCTCTACGAGGCATTCGAGGTGGCCCGAATTTTCATGAATGGCATTGGAATCCTCCTTAGTGCGCCATTTGGCCTCAATCATGTTATGTGTGTAGAGGCCAATAAACAAGTACTGTGAGTGCTGTGCAGAATGGAGGCAAAGTCTATGACTTCTTCCCAGTGAATTCTGGTGTTCCTCAAGGATGTGTTGTGGCTTGCAGGGACTGGGTGTTGGATAAGGTGGAGTCCAGGGCATTGGATGCCGTGGTTGAATAGGAAAGGTTCAATGACTTTGACTTTGTGTCCAAAGTTGTAATATTTATTGAATGAATTGAAAGCCTGTGAGGTCAGAGTGTCTGTGTTTGTGATGGTCTTCGATAAAGACTAAGATCCAGGCTTTCAATGATTTCCTAGATTCAGCCATCTGTTACTGTTAAACTTATTGAAAGTTTCACTTATCTTTGCAGTGATGTTCATGTCTTTGAAATGAAGAGATGACAGGTTACTTAATTGTTAGGTCACTGGTAATGCAATACTTTTATTTTAAAGTCTTGTTGCTTCCAGTGTTGCTGGCCCATATTCACAAAGCATCCTAAGGCTAAAACCAGCTCTTAGTGACATCATTCGAAGAAAAACTTATAATTCCTCAAATTCTGAGACATAAGAATTTTCCCTTGGTAAGATAAAAGTTATTCATAAAGCATCTTAAGCCTTAAGAGAGCTCCTAAGGTGCAAAACTGTTAAGAGGAGGGAGGAGGACTTTTAAGAAGCCTAAGAGTGTCTTAAACAGACAAGATGGCAGAAAGACAGAGCAGGACAAACATTATCTGTATGTTGAATGACAGTGATTCAGTAAAATGCTACCAGCTTGATCGTGCAAGAATAATGTTTGTGGTTGATCTCATCAGGAATGAGCTTACTTTTCCCACCCAGCATAGTAGCGTAATAATGCCTGACATGAAGGGCATCACAACATTGCGATACCTAGCTACGGGTAAAATGTAAATTGCATGTAAATTCTATAACAGTCATACAGTTATTAATATCAAAGTAAGCATTGTCAGCATCCATAGCCTAAACTCACCTGGCACAAACCAGGTGGACACGACAAGTGCAAACTCTCACAGTAGAAGCAGTTAGAATAATGTTTAATTGTTGTAATAGGCAGGGATTCAGTACACAGGTGGTCCAGCAGCGAAGCAAAGGTACAGACAGGCGTAAGACTGAGGCTTGGTCCAACAAACAGGCAGAGATAAAAAAAAAAAACACAGTGTGGTGGCAATCAGAGGCAGAGACAAAAACGTGGTCAAGGACAAAACAAGGTCAAATACCAGCAGGCTGAATACAAGGCTAAACAAGGCAAGGTGTGAGGGATGGAAAGTGAATAACATTCAACAATCTGGCAGTGAGCTGTGAGACTGTGAGGGCTTAAATAACTCGTGGTGTAATTAGTGGAACAAGACAGGTGTCAGTGAAGGTTCTGGAAGGGGGCGTGACCAGGGAAGACAAAGGTAAGTGCAAGAGAGTGAAGGCATGAAAACACAGAGTGGAGTGATGAAAGAAACAAAGACACTTGAGCAGGTGCAAGAGCGGAAGTGAATGAAAGTACAAAGCAGACAGAATCAAAGTGTGAGACAAAGACACAATGGCTGGTGCAGTGATGTGACAACATAATCAGATGAACGTGAGGGCAAACTGAAAACAGAGCTAACACAGAATATAACTATGATCAGGAACTAGAATCTGGCATGAACATGAGGGCTTATCAGAGAACACTAAGAAAATGAACACAAAAACAAAACTAGACTGGAACTGACTAAGAAATAAACTAGAAGTAAAACAAAGACTAAGTGCTGACCAAAACCCAATACGTCAGCATAACTGATAACACAAATGAAATGAACAAAGTAAACAAATGATTAACTAATGATCAAAAAGACAAACTGGTAGAACAAAACTAGAATGAAACTGAACTTATGGCCAAAGAATAAAAGTAACAAAGAAACAAAGTGACAAAGCAAAACAGAACAGAGAATAAACACATGATGAAAATAAAATAACTAATAAATCAAAGCTGGAGCAGATGGAAATGAAAATTAAGAGGGGAAAATAGGATCAAATCCCTGATCACGGCCAAAACGTGACACTTTGCTTGTGTGCTGCAATCTCTACTCTCGCTTTGGATTACAGCATGTACCAGTGCTTGTCACACTCACTGTTTGTGAGCAACTACCAGCATGGAAAGTAAACATAACAATATCATTATAAGTAGTGTGTTGCCCGTGGGCATCCATGGACTCTAGATTGAGTAGTGTTTTTCACATTTTTCACGGGTGGTAATAAACTATGCAAAGTTTCTACAATAAGTTGGAATAGCATGTGAGTCCAGAATGTTTATAGAACCTTAGACCGTAGACCTCAACACGTTATAGAAGAACTATACCCTTTTTTCATGCTACTTATGAAATATTTTATGTTAATTTTCTGTCTTAATGTATTTATAAATTGTTTAGGTTCTTGTTATCATATACACACTACTAATATCATTATTATTTTCAGTGTCATTATTAGTTTATTTTATTATTACTTCTATTTTGTTTTTTGATTTTTAAATGGACCACAATGGAAATAAGTGTTTTCACTTTCTTGTGTCATCATGTATTTTTAATGCATTTACATTATGTTGATCTTACTAAATATACTTACACATGCACACATGCCTTTAATATATAGTTAATCAGCATATGAATGAGGTGCGTTCAAACATTTTCAAGCTGTGTAACACTTAACTTTGCTGAGTTTCATCAACCTGACATTAAATTATTTTCACAATTACACATTTCTTAATACAATTCAGGTTATATGACTGGTTGATTTCACTCTCCATTCATAAGTAGGACCACAGAGCGCATTTGTTTTTTTTTTCTGTTTCCCTTTGTGTGACAACCAATCACAGCTCTTAGAGGACTGTGTCATACCTAGCAACAGGGTCGATCCTGCTTCCTCACAAAGATAAATATTTCTGTCCACTCCTTGCTCAGAGTTGCTCTCAGACACTTCCTGGATCATTGTAAGGCTAAGATTCCTTGCCAGGAATTTTTAGGGTAAGTTAGGAGCTCTAAGATGAACTGAACTGGCTCTAAGATGCTTAGTGGATTCAGGCTCTGAATGCTAACCAGTGACCTTAGGCAGTGGATGGATGCCTTTGCCTTAAAGTGGATATGACACTTAAAGACAACATAGTCTTATTACATGTAACAAAGGTTATATAATTCGGTCAACCTAAGCGTTTTGGGAAAATGGACGCAATTCTCCCGTTATATATAACATTTGAACGTCCCGCCACTGAAAAATGTGCACGCCCCGTGATCAGCTTCCTGCTGAGCATCAAGCCTAAAATACATCACTACGTGTAGACTGTATCGACTTGCGCGCCTGGCAGCCATTGTTTACACTTTGTTTAGCGGCAGAAACTTTGATTAAACACAGCTCTCAGGGATTTGATTGTTGATATGCCTGACCAGTGTGTCGCAGCATATTGCACCAACACAAGGCGAAAGGTTTTAGCCTTTTCAAGTCCAGGCAGATTGATCGAAAGCCGCGCTGTTGTGCGATGCACAAAATGTCAGGCTGCCGCTCCCTCCGCTCGCACACACGCATTTGCTCCCGACAGCAGACACTTTCCTCTACTGTCTCCATGTTCCTGCACCACTCACAGGAACACCTAAAATGTCAACCCCAAATAATATGTTCACAATAATCTTGAAATGGTCAAGGAACTTACGTAGTAAACACGGCGGCGACACGTAAACACGGCGGCGGCATGTTCACTGTTGTTTTCGGCGGTCTTTTTCGAAACTTTCGCCGTTTATTTCCTATTCTTTCATGAAAATAACGTAACTAAACATGGATGAATGCAATGCCAGGCACTCGAACACAGCAAAAACCCGAAGGTAATGATGGTGGTCCGCAAGTAATAGCTACACTGTCGCGGCTCCGGAACAATAACAAAGGCAGTAAACAGACGCTCAAATCGAAAATGCTACACAGTAATTAGAGTGTTATAAACAGCAGCAACAAAAATCAAAGCCTCCCTTACCATTCCATATTCTGTAGCCTTTCAAAATCCATCGGAATTGGCACGTCTCTTGCCTCTGCTTCGACTCCGCCATAAACACTGTCGGCATTATTTTCGCTGCCAGAATGCCCCTGGTTTGAATGTTCGTCCAAAGATACGGCTCCAATCTGTGGGGTCTAATCACTGCTGCGACATCCTCAGGATCCGAGTCAGAAATAATCCACACTTGAAGAGGAGTCAGAAAAGTTCTTGATCTCGTCACTGTCTATGCTGTGGTCCATCTGTTCCTGTTGTTAATCTAACAGACAAAGACGGGACTCTACACGCTGTGATGTCACGGCATCACATGACCGCTGATGGAACGCTACCAGTGCGCTTTCCAAGAAACACACTTTTGAGAAACTGTACAAACTTTATTTCTCAGTGATAATAATTAAAACCACTTTCAACTTACTATACTGTATGTATATTTTGATATTTATATCAGTTTAACTTAATTTTTTAGGTGTCATATCCACTTTAAGGTCTCTCTTGAGGATTGTGGGTACCTATAGAATGACTATGTCAAATGAACTGTTGCTCAGAAAGACTCACATCAGGCATGCAGTTTGCATTGTGAAGGAATGTTAGCCACGACATTATGGCAATGTGGTGTTCTTCCTTAAGTATGATCCAGCATACAGCTGGCCCATTGCTGAGCACCCTTGCAAGCAGAAAGGGTAAAAGACGTGCACACATGTCACCTGAATGTTTACATTTGTTAAATCTTATCCATGCACCATGTTATCGTTTGTTTGTGGAGCCAATGACTATTGAGTTGGGCAGCAATTCCAGTCACAATACCCAAAACAAATGTGCAGGACTTCCAAACTGTGGACCAAGGAATTAGTCTATCAAAACTGGAATCAAAACAAACAATATAAGGTTGTAGTATAAGCTTACAGATGTAGCTGGCAGGTTCATTATAAAAATTGTTGATGTCGAAAGTCCGTGTAAACAATGTGGGAACACTAATACTGTGCACATGACCTCCTCCTGTAGGGGTTTTGAATTGGTTCAAGCGTAAATGCTCAGCTCCCTTTTCTGTTTTGAAGAACAACTCACAGGTTTCTCTATTCACTGTTTCTAACAGCAGCGGTAAGGTTTGTCCTTTGTGTCTGATCACTGTTCCCCTTCATGCTCAGCAGCAAAGGATGCGCTCATCAATTTTAACTGCTGGTGTATTAAGCCCTGTTTCCACCGAGCATTCCAGATTGGTACGGCACACTATTTGTGCGTTTCAATGTCCAGATTTAGGAATCAGCTCAGCAGCTAAAGCGAAAGCTGCAGTCCTCACACGACCAATCATACAGTTCAGACTTTCAAATATTAAAACCTTTCACATACTGAGTAAATATAAAGTCTTCATCTTTCCAGGTATGTTGTTTCAGACGGATTCATCATCACAGCCTGATGAAAACGTATCCACATAAAGCGTCCTTATTTTGGAAAATGACATCTGGAAATATTTTAATTCCTTTTAAAGAAGTCCCTGTGTGTTTGTTTGCTCCAGGTGTGTTTCTCAGCCTGAACCAGAGGATGTCAACGCTTTGTCCCACAACAAGAAAATTAACTTACTTTAAAAGTTGAAAGAGTCACAGGACCTCATTCATTCATGCCAGCATTTACCAAAGGCATCAGCCAACTCTTCGGCATTCTGAAAGTGATGAAAACAAATACCTTGATCCACCAAGACAAAATTAAAATTTAATTTAATTTAATTTTCAAAAAATGTTAAATTACACTGTGTGGAGGGGGGAGGCTGTGTGACAGCATATGTGCTCTTGAAGACATGATTGTGGACATCTATATGCTCTGTCTACTAAACAAGAGTACTGCTTGTGGTAGAATCGCAAGCTAAGCCAGACTTAAACATTCCGACCCGTATCATACTGTGTCGTTGTGACCCATACCACTCAGTGGAAATGAGGCTTCTGTTTGTTTGCACCTTTTATTTTGTGTTGTCGTTTTATTTCACTCACTCTCCCGCTTCACCTTTTCAGCATCTCTGTTGCTGTCACAGCCCACAGTTACTTTCAGTTTTGCTTGCTCACCCACACCTGCATTCTGTAAATCACACACTCCTAGTTTCCGCTTTACATTAATTAGCTATTCTCTGGCAGTGTTTTAAAAACAGGACTTGTTTCTTCACTTGATGCAAGATGGTACTTTGATTTAATTCCTTGTCACCCTACTTTTTTTCCGTATATTTTGGACCTGTGCTTGATTTTTTTTTCTTTTTTTTTTTGGACTTTGGAGTATTTTACCTACCTGTTGTGCCTTCATTTGTGTTTTTGACTCTCCTGTATTCAGACCCTGGATTGTTATTTGAACTTTGTGAAAAGAGCGAACGTGCGAACTGCCTTTCCATGTACTGACCTCTGCCTGAACTTAGACCAATCATTACTGAACTTGTGTGTTAATACATCAGCCTCCGTTCAATTCAAGTATGTGATTCTTGCACGGAGTCTCTGTCAATGTTTAGCAGTGAAGGCAAGCAGAAGAACTGTTTTCTTGGACCACTCATATTTCTGCTGTGGGAAAAATCTGTACAAAATGCACAACCTTGACAAGTATTCTGAACTAGAGCTGAGCTGAAGGTACCAGTGAGTCTGAAATCACTGAAAAAGCCTTTGTCTCTGGGTCTGGCCTTGCTAAGTCTCTTATTATGTGAAACCTTTCTTTGTTTCCTTACTAAATATGAGTCGATGGTAATTAGATTTTGCTTCTCTATATTTTTAGTCAGCTCCCCCATTATATTGAAAAAAATAACATTTTAACAATTTGACACCTCCTTTTTTATGAAAGAGCCAAAAATATTATAGCAGCATAATCATATCACAGTATGTAATGGATCATAACATATTTGCTAAGACGTCTGTCAGTTGGATAAAGTTGATTGCTGTAATTTTAGTTATTGTGGGTTTTAACCTCATCAGGGCATACACACTTTAAGCAGTAAACACTGCATGTGCACACGATTGGAATAGTCACGTGTTTGTTTCTATACACAGTAACCCTGAGATAACAAAAAAGACCTGTGACAGCTGTTCTGTACTGTTTAAGAACACCCTGGATGGGAAACTAATTTGTGCAGTCTCAGGTCAGCTCTGGGATCATTCACATGGTGGTGGAGGCTGTGCTTTGCTGCATTCATCACATATCCATCTGGGTCAAAGAGAGCAACCACCCAGGCAGACAACCAATCCATTGCCATATCTCAAAATTCATTATCTGTCAGCAGAAGCCATGTGAAACATGGACTTCCACTTGGTCTTTTCAGTTGCTGGTGTCTGCAGTGTTGAGGCACGTGCATCTTGGATCACGCTCAGAAAAATACATCACATGACCTACATGTTGTCGCTGAACTTCCTTCATATTTCATACTCATTTGAATCTCTCTAAGTAACGATTCGTTTGACAAAAAGTCATTTCAGTGGTACCCAAAGATTCTCTGAAGAGACTTCATACCAAATACACCTAATCATCATCTTAGATCAAAGGTTAGTGTGTCCAAGTCTCACAACCATACAATAAGACAGGAAACGCTCAGAGCTTTGTTCTCTTGGATCCATATCAGCCAAACCAGACAATTCTGTCCATTCACAGATGTAACAAAAACTGTGGAATTTCTTCTCATTTGATGACTTACAACAAACCTTTTGTAACCTCATTTACCAACAGTTGGAGCGTCTCACAAAGAACATTTCTTATGTGCTATAAATGCCCACTTTGAATCACCTCCTGTTGTGCCTTCTAACTCCTGTGTTCCCAGTATTGCAGATCACCTCCACAGCAGTCTCAGCCCAGCCACTGCTCCACTGTCACCAAGAGTCTGAAGCTTACGGGCTACTCCACAGAACGCTGTTTGTTCCTGTTTCATCTCAAAGAGCAAATCTGGACATATTTTGAAACATCAGAGTAAATTTTTATCCATCTTTGTCAATCTTGAACAAACTTGGTATACATAGTAGTTATGGCCATCAGCAGCAGCAGTTTTGAAATCAGGGTCAAATTTTTGAATTGATCAAAAATGTCATTTCGATTCACAAAATCATCACTAGTGTGTGGTTATTTTTAGGTGTTTGTAGTCTTAACAGCTTCAGTCATGTTCAAAAGTCTTTAAATGGGGTACGTTTAAAGACTAATGAGTACGGCTTGAAGCAGAAGCAGCGTTAGTTGCGGTTCTGGCTGAAGGCGCAGTCGGGCGAAGGTGTTTACTTTTATTTTTGGGCAGACTGCCAGGTCTACACTTTATAAGCCAGCCTGTTAGCATGCATGCTGAAGTAACTAGTTTCATCTCATTTTTGCATTCTGGATCATGGCCCATCATAATAAAATGGTGCCCTGTAGAATAGGAGTGTTAGCCTCCACAGTCAGTTATGAAAGGAACATCTGACAGCCTTGATTGATCATATTTGGCCATTGCTGAACTCTGGAATATCAGCTTCAGAATCCATTTCAGTCCCTCCCAAACTACCTTCCATTTCTACTGCAACATTAACACCTGCATCGCTGCACAATGACATCACAATGCGCCATTCTCTGTGGAGGACATCGAGGATTTATTCATATTTGGTTTTATGGTAGCAGGGCTGGTACTTTTTGGCTTATGTGCTGCCCTGATCTACCGGAAAATTGGCAAGACAGCCACATCAATAACTACGGCCCCTTGCTTGTCCGTCATGATTAACGAGGTGGGCAAGGCAACGCATTCTCAGACTGCATCTTGGAGCAGATGCATGCCTTGCAGATAAAGATGAAGATTTCGGAGGCTGGGGAATATTTTTAATTCATAATTGGGATTTGGTTGTTCAAGTGAAGCTGTAAAAAGTCTTTTTCACTGCTCAAACCACAACACGGCAGGCTTATCAGCCTGAAGGACAAATCGGCCTGCTGTTTTCCTCCAGAGGAATGTCTTTGGCCTTGGTGAACATTTGGCTGTTTCTTATCTCAACTCACAAAGACAATAAACTGTTTCACAGGACTGAAGCATGCTCCAGTCCCTCTCCCCACCCTCTTCCTACTCCCCATCACACACACCCCACTCCGGCTTCTGCTCACGTCATCCCCTCCCTTCTGTGGGGGCGGCGCAGTTTTAGCCACAGCAGGTCCCCATTCCCCCTCCCCCAAGCTGACGGTGGCATGACTCAGGGTTGCTGCAAGACCTTCACCCACTTGCCTCAATTCGGATAACGGACTTCTTCAAATTTAGTGCACATAAACAATGTCAAATGTGTATGTGCTGTCTTGTTATGTGTGCCATTATTACAGTAAACAAGTAATAATTGTGGACTAATTGCTGTCTGAGGTAACTGGAGTGTAAACATAATTTCTCCACTGTGAGATCAATAAAGTATATCTCATCTCAATGACGTCAATGTTGATATATTCCTGCAAAGATCTCTGGAAAAGGTAATTCCAGTCTCCATCAGGATCCTTTTCCCACCAGTTGCTGCAATTTCTCCCCATCTGAGAAACCAAATTCTAGCATCCACCTTCAATTAAAGAAGTTGTGTGCATTCTATTCCATCAGTGCTGTTTGAACCCATCCATCAACAGTTCATGTATCCACCTCCAAGGCCATGGGAACTCAATAGCTATGTTACCTCACTTAGCATTAATCTGCTTCTTCTTGCCTTTTAGTCATTATTTTTGGTGAACACCAGTTCCTTTTGCTGATGTAGGTTTGCCATCATGGTCCTTTGAGGTTTTTTCTGCTGTTCTCTGTCCCTTAGACTTTCCGCGTGTGCATATGAAGAGGGGAGATGGGCTAGTGGTTCATTATTGGGCTTGAGACCAGAGGATCTCCTGCCAGACCAGACCATCAGGAAAGGCCCTTGGGCAAGGACCTTAATCCCTGAGTTCCTCCCAATGTGTAGTGAGCATCTTGCATGTGAGTGTGTATGTAAATGGTGAATGAGAGGCATCATTGTAAAGCACTTTGAGCTTCTGATTCAGATGGAAAAGTGCTATAATGCACTCCATTTGCCATATGGATGGGCAGGAAGGTTACAAGGAGGTTTTGTCATCTTCAGTTCAAACTATTTGTACAGCGCCAAATCACATCATAAGTCCTCCAAGGCATTCCACAAGAGTAAGGTCTAACATAACCCATCTCCTGAGCAAACACATTGGCAGCAATGGTAAGGAAGAATTCCCTCAGGTGTTGATTGATTATAGGAAGACAGCTCAAGCAGAAGAGACTTAGTGGGGTAACCATTTGCTTTGGCCATACTACCAATAAAAATAAGCAAAGCACAAACAGGATTTGTCACACATGCAAGCACACAAATGTTGCAGCTACAGAACCATTTTTCTACAGAGTCTAGTGGGCACAACAACTGATTGCTCAAAAGACAACCAAATGGTGAAGAGCAGAGTCTCAGAAAATGGACTACAATTGGTGAGCCAGTGATCAAAGTCATAATTCACCTAAGTTATAAGTCACATTAAGTCATAAAACATTCTCAAGATTTCATCTATAAGGTGCTTCCAGAAGTCCTTAGCATGCGGTGCCGGTGAATGGACAGAAGGATCTATGAAGCTCCAAACTGTCAGCATCACCCCGGTCGTTATCATTGATGGTTTACCCCTTCAAAAGCAACTTGATGTTGGACACAGAACAAAGCAAGAACCAATGAGCCAGAATGAAAAGTTCACTGTAACACCATCTCACAACAGAGAACTTATAGACATAATCCTAATCTTTCTCCACCAGCAATGGCAATGATAGAAGTTGGAGGGAAAGAATGATTAGGTTGAACTAAGGCCAATCCCATTTCTTCTCCCTGAGCCCTGCCTCTTGTTTTTGGGGTGTCCTTAAACAGGTAGGGCCTTTCAGAAATGGAGTGACAAGGGATAGCATTTAAAATTTTTCTGTAAGAAATGGGACACAAGTTGTTAACGTTTCGCTGTGAGCCGATATCATATGGCAATGCTCGTTTCCACAATGTCAGTTCCAGTAGGTTTTAAATTTTGTACGTTGACATTACAGAAAGCAAGGACATAAGCTTTGATGTCAAAATGCACTTGAGGTTGAGGAATCTCACCATGCAGGAGATATGCACATCTGACAGGGGAGTTGCTCATTTATCCAGTTATAGAGCCCAAGAGTAACACCAGACATGGTGCTCAAAGATAATGTCTCACACTAAGGCATCTGCTAGGGCAAGACCCCAATGACATCGACCACTTCACCAACAAGGTGAATGACAGGACCAGCAAGGTAAGAGTATATGCCACAGAAAGAGGGAGCAGTATAAGGTCTTAAACCACCTCCCTGATATAGGTGTTTACTAATTGTTTACTGGAACCAGAATGGTAGCTTTGGCTGTCCAGCCATTAGGAGACTGACACAAACTCTCATACTGGACAACTGATCCAAACACCTTCCCTTCTTAATACCAAAGTATGCATCATAGGTTGGCGAAGAGGGCCAGGGTAACTTCAGGAGCTTCCTGAGACTGCCTTTCCAAACAACACATGCCCACTTTCCTTGAATTTCTTGGACAACCTTGTCCACAACATCAACACCCAACATGCACACTTCACCAGTGGTAGGGGGTATGTTAGCACCACTAGCCTGCTCAAACCTGACTGAACTTGGCTGTTGATGCTCGTGCCCTGTGCTGTGAACTGTCTGTCCCCTGCAAACCCACAGGTTTCACAAAGTGATAACTTCGCCACTATGGAGAAACTTGACCTGGCTATGGAGGGTATGCACGGACATCAAACCACGAGTCACCGAGTCACCAAACCATGCCCTGAGATGCTATACCTCCATGTTGGATGGGAAATTGTAGAAAGAAATCACTTTACAGCAGCCAAACATTCCAAAATTCTGCAACTAAGAGCAAAATCCTTTTTTGTGGCGAAGTCAGTGAAGGATAGGTAAAGGAGGAAAACTGTGGGGACTGGCTATTAGGACGTATATTTTTTATGGATGTTTTCGGAGCTGATGGAATGCGAATACATCCCTGATATTCAGTATTTGGACATCTAAATTTTTTTGTCAGGGATACAAATGCTTTGTTGAGGGGTCCGTGAGAAAGGTCATCAAAAGACGTGTCTCGGATCATCATAGCAAAGGTGAGTTGCTTTGTGCACAGTTTTGTTTTTTGAATGGCAGCAAGGGAAGTCACACTCATCCACAGTGCACGCGTTAGATTATGTTGTTCCCCCTGCTTAGTGAGACATGCAGGTAAAATGCATTTTAAATACTTTTCATAGCAAAGTAACTTATTTTAATGATTGTAATTGTTTTATCACAAATGCGGGAGTTTGTGTGTTTACCGACGTTAATTCACAAAACACTGGTTCGGCTTATCGATCATTAATAAAAGTGGAGTTCCGATAGGCTTAAAACTGTTTGGTTCCTGTTCCGACATGTGGACTGTCCACATTGCGAGATCAGACAGTGCTGCTAGCTCAGTATCAATGATTGTTAATAAAAACGGACCTCCGACAGGCTGAAAACAGTCTCAAACAGTTTGATTCATGACATTTTTTTCTGTTCTCACATGTGGACTGTCCTGTTGTCCACATTGTAAGATCTGACACCACTGGTTTGGCTTTAACGATCATTAACCCTCTTCAGTCCAGGGTATAATTGGCCGTTTTTGACTACTTTTGGTTTTCCCTTCATAATTTACCTTAAAAATGTTTACTTTGCTTTGTTTGGTGTCATTTTGTTCAGCACAACCTCACTTGTGTGACTTGACAGTTTTTCTTTCATTCTGACATATTGTACTAACAGTGAACCTAAATTCACTAAACACACAAAATTCAAATAGAAAAAAGTTTTGGGTTTTTTTACTGTGAAACCCACAACAATGTTTAACAAACCATTTTTAGAACTTAGAATGCAAATGTAAATTCATTCATTCATTCGTCTTCCACCACTTAGTCCAATTAAGGGTCACGGGGGCTGAAGCCTATCCCAGCAGTCATAGGGCGCAAGGCGGGGTACACCCAGGACAGGACGCCAGTCCGTCGCAGGGCCACAAACAGACAAACAAACACAGACACACCCACACACACACACCTACGGACAATTTCAAAGATTCCAATCCACCTAACCTGCATGTCTTTGGATGTGGGAGGAAACCGGAGCACACGGAGGAAACCCAGGCAAACATGAGGAGAACATGCACACTCCACACAGAAAGGCCACAGGAATTGAACCCTTGACCTTCTCGCTGTGAGGCAACAGTGCTAACCACTAAGCCACCGTGCTGCCCAAATGTTAATTGTAAATTTCAAAAACATATGTACAAATATAGCAAACAACAAAGTTATACACAACTATTTCCATTAAAATGCAGATAATGCTTCAGGCATTTTTTGTACAACTATTTACATGGAATATGATGCCACACAAATGATACTTGTGGCACTCAGAAAAACAATTCTTTTACAAAACAAGACCTCTCTGACTATTGTTGGACATGTAATGTTGGACATTGGAATGATCTGACACTTTGTCATTCCTGCTGCTGTCCACCTGGATGCAACTATTTGTCTTTGGTGGCTATTTTTTCCTCTCCAAAGAGTCCAGATGGGGTCGTTGATCAATCAAATCAAATCAAATCAATTTTATTTATATAGCGCCAAATCACAGCAAACAGTTGCCCCAAGGTGCTTTACATTGTAAGGCAAAGCCATACAATAATTACGGAAAAACCCCAACGGTCAAAACGACCCCCTGTGAGCAAGCACTTGGCGACAGTGGGAAGGAAAAACTCCCTTTAACAGGAAGAAACCTCCAGCAGAACCAGGCTCAGGGAGGGGCAGTCTTCTGCTGGGACTGGTTGGGGCTGAGTGAGAGAACCAGGAAAAAGACATGCTGTGGAGGGGAGCAGAGATCAATCATTAATGATTAAATGCAGAGTGGTGCATACAGAGCAAAAAGAGAAAGAAACACTCAGTGCATCATGGGAACCCCCCAGCAGTCTAAGTCTATAGCAGCATAACTAAGGGATGGTTCAGGGTCACCTGATCCAGCCATAACTATAAGCTTTAGCAAAAAGGAAAGTTTTAAGCCTAATCTTAAAAGTAGAGAGGGTGTCTGTCTCCCTGATCTGAATTGGGAGCTGGTTCCACAGGAGAGGAGCTTGAAAGCTGAAGGCTCTGCCTCCCATTCTACTCTTACAAACCCTAGGAACTACCAGTAAGCCTGCAGTCTGAGAGCGAAGCGCTCTATTGGGGTGATATGGTACTATGAGGTCCCTAAGATAAGATGGGACGTGATTATTCAAAACCTTATAAGTAAGAAGAAGAAATTTAAATTCTATTCTAGAATTAACAGGAAGCCAATGAAGAGAGGCCAATATGGGTGAGATATGCTCTCCTCTTCTAGTCCCTGTCAGTACTCTAGCTGCAGCATTTTGAATTAACTGAAGGCTTTTCAGGGAACTTTTAGGACAACCTGATAATAATGAATTACAATAGTCCTGCCTAGAGGAAATAAATGCATGAATTAGTTTTTCAGCATCACACTGAGACAAGACCTTTCTAATTTTAGAGATATTGCGCAAATGCAAAAAAGCAGTCCTATATATTTGTTTAATATGCGCATTGAATGACATATCCTGATCAAAAATGACTCCAAGATTTCTCACAGTATTACTAGAGGTCAGGGTAATGCCATCCAGAGTAAGGATCTGGTTAGACACCATGTTTCTAAGATTTGTGGGGACAAGTACAATAGCTTCAGTTTTATCTGAGTTTAAAAGCAGGAAATTAGAGGTCATCCATGTCTTTATGTCTGTAAGACAATCCTGCAGTTTAGCTAATTGGTGTGTGTCCTCTGGCTTCATGGATAGATAAAGCTGGGTATCATCTGCGTAACAATGAAAATTTAAGCAATGCTGTCTAATAATACTGCCTAAGGGAAGCAAGTATAAAGTGAATAAAATTGGTCCAAGCACAGAACCTTGTGGAACTCCATAATTAACCTTAGTCTGTGAATGAAGAAGATTCCCCATTTACATGAACAAATTGTAATCTATTAGATAAATATGATTCAAACCACCGCAGTGCAGTGCCTTTAATACCTATGGCATGCTATAATCTCTGTAATAAAATTTTATGGTCAACAGTATCAAAAGCAGCACTGAGGTCTAACAGAACAAGCACAGAGATGAGTCCACTGTCTGAGGCCATAAGAAGATCATTTGTAACCTTCACTAATGCTGTTTCTGTACTATGATGAATTTTAAACCCTGACTGAAACTCTTCAAATAGACCATTCCTCTGCAGATGATCAGTTAGCTGTTTTACAACTACCCTTTCAAGAATTTTTGAGAGAAAAGGAAGGTTGGAGATTGGCCTATAATTAGCTAACATAGCTGGGTCAAGTGATGGCTTTTTAAGTAATGGTTTAATTACTGCCACCTTAAAAGCCTGTGGTACATAGCCAACTAATAAAGACAGATTGATCATATTTAAGATCGAAGCATTAATTAATGGTAGGGCTTCCTTGAGCAGCCTGGTAGGAATGGGGTCTAATAGACATGTTGATGGTTTGGAGGAAGTAACAATGAAAATAACTCAGACAGAACAATCGGAGAGAAAGAGTCTAACCAAATACCGGCATCACTGAAAGCAGCCAAAGAGAACGATATGTCTTTGGGATGGTTATGAGTAATTTTTTCTCTAATAGTTAAAATTTTATTAGCAAAGAAAGTCATGAAGTCATTACTAGATAAAGTTAAAGGAATACTCGGCTCAATAGAGCTCTGACTCTTTGTCAGCCTGGCTACAGTGCTGAAAAGAAACCTGGGGTTGTTCTTATTTTCTTCAGTTAGTGATGAGTAGTAAGATGTCCTAGCTTTACGGAGGGCAATCAATCCACATGGAACTGGTGATTTTGATTGGTTTTATATCATGTGTTTTTCCACCAATGAGAAAGGGGAAGACATTTACCACCCCACCCCCACCCCGAGCAAGAGGTGACGAGAGAAAACGTTCACGTGTGCGTCAAAGGCAGCGCATCCACAACCAAATACGTGAGTTTATGATGATTTTGGTTTGACAAAGGGAAAGTCGTGTTTTCTTTCCCCTTGTAATTGCTCTGGGCAGAGAGGAGGACACAGGGAGAGAAATCCAGTTCACGCGCTTGCTGAGTGAAAGTGTAGCATAGAAAGCCGCATCACACATTACTATAAAAACCCTTCCAAAAATTATTAATCATTATTCAAGTTTTACCGGGTCTATCAGCAATATTTAAAATTGGTATATAGGTTGAAGTCTGCTCTTGCAGCACACATTCAAACGGAAACTCAAAGTGTGGAGGATTTGATGGTACGACCGCTTAATTCGGTCATGTGACTTTGACACATTCTGTATCCGCATCAAGCAACTCCAGAGTGCTAAAAAAAAAAAAAAAAACAGGCACAAAATGATGTACAACTGTTTGATTCATGACATTTTTTTTCTGTTTGAGTCTAAAACTGTTTGATTCCTGTTCTCACATGTGGACTGTCCCCATTGTCCACCTTGTGAGAGCTGACAATGCAGTTTATGGATGAGTGAACACAGCTGCTGTTGCACTGTTTACCATCCAGCATGCTGGTGTACTTCTTTGGCTTCTGGGTTGACTATGTCATGTGGATACCCTCTATATACGCAATCCAGCAGATAGTAAAGACCTCTCACAAGCTCCCCTGGGAGGGTCAAAAGAGCTGTACACTACCCACTGAAGACAACAGACAGGTTTGTGGATGTACATCCACAACTGCTGGGGGCCGCCCCCCCTAGGTTTTCCAAACACAGCATAGGACTGTCAGGGTCACAAATGCACACGACTCCCTTGTTGGAGGCCACTAAGGCTACAAAGTCACATTCAGCAAGTTGCTAACTGGCCATCAAGGCCCACGACACAAGGTGCAGGATCCAGGGGTGTTGAGCTGCCTCCAGATTTGGTCATCTCACCATCTAAACTGAGCCCTCCCAAATGGGACTTATCAACTGTGTAGAATGTAATAATAACCTTGAAATTAACACTTTCGTCTTCCACATACAGGCAAACGATAAACTGTGCTGACCTGCTCTACATGTTCTGTTGTCTTTGTTCTTTGTCTTTTGTCGTCAACATCACTATGTAATTGACACACCAGCAAACAAAATGGTGCTATTCTGAGAGATGACAGTAGGAGGGGTTCCATTACAGATCTACACAAAATGTAAGAGTTATTTTCAGAATGTCAACAAACCACAATTGTGAAATAACAGTGTTTCCATTGAGTGATGTCATCTGACCAGTGGGTGTTGTCCTCTCACAATAACTTAGTCCAACAGTCATGGCAAAGGTTGTACAAGTCCACTAAATACTGCCATTTTGTTGTTGTTTTGTTGAACCTAATATTGCCATAGTGTCACCTCTTGTAACATTATCAAGTTCTTTGTCGCTTCACACGTACAGGACCATGTATTTTACAATGTCATGTGACTTGTAGTTGTGGTAAATGTGTTTCCATTGCAGTGTTCTGAAATATGACTTGCTCAAATTCCCTGAAAACCACCTCATGGGATTGTAAAAGTGTGTGTGTGTGTGTGTGTGTGTGTGTGTGTGTGTGTGTGTGTGTGTGTGTGTGTGTGTGTGTGTGTGTGTGTGTGTGTGTGTGTGTGTGTGTGTGTGTGTGTGTGTTCCAATAAAACCTTAATAGCACAAAACAAAAGAAATGGTCATCAACTTTAGGAGACGTAAAGCAGAACCTGCACCCCTCTAAATCGATGAAGACAGAGTTTAGAGGCACTCCGCCTTCAAGTTGCTGGGTACCCAGACCTCTGAGGACCTCTCCTGGACTGCAAACACATTAACAGTTAAGAAACCCCAACAGTAACTGCACTTCCTGAGGCTACTTCAGAAGAAGCTTCCACCGCTCTACCACTGAGAGTGTACTGGCAGCAGACAGGGAAGCTCTGCAGAAAGTGATTTAAACGGCAGGAAAAAACTCACTGACTGTTCCCTGCTTTCTCTGGACTTTGTCTCCAGCTGCCGGTGCCTCAGCAGAGCAAAGAAAACCACCAATGACAGCTATTATCCTGCACATAACTCTAGGAGGAGATATGGGAGTGTACAATCCAGAACAGACCCAAAAACAGTTTATATCCGCAGACCATCAGACTCGCAACACTCCCCTATGCAATAAACCAGTAGAAAACTAGAAGCACTCAGAGAGTGCAAAACCTCCGCCAAGGCCATGGGGTCACTGACGCCATAACATCTACACACCGTGGAATCATTGAACCTAAAAAAGTCTAACAATGATGTTTGCTCAGTAGTAAAAAAAAGTTTCATCTGCTCTGACTGGATAGCATGTATCCTTAGTGCTTGGCATCACAGTTTATTGCAACTTGCATCTTTCCCAGAAGCTACTGTCATCTGAGCACTGATATTGATATTACATGTGCTTATAGACAAAAACAAATAAGAGACAAAATTCAATTTATTATTCAACTAAACTGTAAATATATGAATTTTTTTAACATTTATGAAACACTTCTCTAAACAAGGCCATAGGTCACTGATCCAAAAGAGATTCCCTCCTTGGCACAATGATCTATTCAACAATTCAGTGTTACAACCAAAACTATGATACATACACTTTTCTTTCCTTTATATTTGACATCCTTGACCATGAAAACATACCACTAGAACTTGGAATCACTTTTATGTCTTATTCGTTCAAAAGTTATTGTATAAAAACGATTTTTTCGGTAATGGCGGTTTTCTTCTGGATCTAACTCCATAACATTTGAAGCTACATCAAATCTGATGACACCTTACTGAATCAGTACAGATTCAGCTACAACTTGGTGTTAGTTGTGCATCTCTAGCTTCATTTGTCACCTCACACTGACACATTTTCTATTTTCCCTATATTTTTACATATTCTGGATCACCAGATCCAGAATCCGGATCCGATCATCACCAAACTTTGTTGTTTGATAGAACATTTGACTATGTTTACACACTAATTTTTTTCAAGCCTTTCTGGCCTTGTTTTTGTGGAGTTAGAAACTAGAAAGTCAAAATTCGCCCTAACCCGCAATGATGAAGAATCCTTTAAAAATTCCTGGATCCGGATTGTGTTCCGGATCAGCACTAAAATTTAATCACTTGTTCCTCTTGTCATTTCCAACCACTCCACAAAATTTCATCAAAATCTGTTCAAAACTTTTGAGTTATCCTGCTGACAAACAGACAGACAAACAAACAAACGCAACGGAAAACATAACCAACCTCCTTGGTGGAGGTAATGAGATGGAAAGCCCCGCTTCACTGAGTCTTTTTCTTCACTCACTCACTAAACCAGCTGATTCTAACGAGTGCAACTCTTCAGGGAGGTAGATGAGCTAATTATTGAAACGGTAGGTAAATGTAAATCTATGCTACCAGCCCAGCAATACCTCAAGTAAGTGATAATAATGCCCAACATCTCTCTCTAGATGATTTTTTCAGCCATTTCATGAATTGTAATGACAAATTGAGGCTGACCAGACTGTTCTTCAGCATTATGGGCTTAGTATTCTCAGTTTTGTGGCCAATTTGCACAGTAGTTTCACTGTCACCCCACTCATCTGCAGTCTTCTTCAGAAGTACTGGCACCACCAATGATGCTTGCATTTTCATTTTGGGGCTTCTTATTGAAGGAAAGATTAATCTCAAAGCAGAGATAGGTGTGTTGAACTATTTTTGTCCCTTGAAGCTGAAGTTGATTTATGTTATAATACTCAAAGAATTCAACTGAAATTTTATGTTGCTAATCTTGGCAACATAGATAAGGACAGTTTTCCATCCCTGCAAAAGCTACTGTAGTCTGTTAAACAGGCCACCATATGCATATTTGTTTCTATTTTTTCTTAGGTCTGAAGCCAGTGGTACCAGCAGTTCATCACATTCAAAGGACTCGCCAAGACCCTAACTGGTGTAAAGCCCCTGACTGTGATAACCAGTCAGGCAGAGACAAGGAGCTAGGGATCAAGAGAAGCTACTACGTCTTCCCAAAAAATGATGCCAAGAACAATGCAAGGAGGAAGCTTTGGTGAAAGCCATAGAGAGAAATGGCAGCCAGAATATAGGCACTTTATCAAAACATAGCCCTTTATTTACTCATTATACTGCCGTTCTGGTCCAACAGCAAGACATCAGTAAAAGGATCTTTCATGAAGACATCTGTAGGCCTTGTGTTGCACTCTTTTGAGACGTCCCTCTCGTAAGAATCTGGAGGTGAAGATGACATCAGTGGCTTCTTGGTTCAGGATGTGGATGAGGAGGTACATATTGTACATACTGGCTCTGTGGCATGTACATCTGGAAATACCGGTGTCACACTTGTAGATGATTCCACTGGTCACAGCTGTCACAGGTGAGGGCCAGGTGAAGACTATGGATTGGTTTATGGCAGATGGCAGCTCTTTTTATATGTGACACTTCCTTTAACACAAGTGAGATCTCTCAGAAGTTTGAATTTACATCTCACACTTCCTTTGACACATTCAATCAGTAAATAATTTTAATTTTATAGTTTTGGTGTCTATGAATGGTCTTTTTTTGTCCTATGAATTTTGTACATGTGTCTATGAATGGTCCACGTCTATAAATTTGTCCGGTTACCTTGAAAAGTATTAAACACTGTTTTCCTTGTACCAATTAAAAAACAAACATCTGAAAGTGTCTTATTTCCATCCTTCTTTATTTTCCTTCACACGGTGCTCTTTTGTTGTCTGTAACAACACATTACACCCGATAAGTGATGACTGTATTCAGATATTTGGGGCAGAACAGAACCTTATTTGCAACAAATTCATCCACTAATGTTGGAAGCAGATGTGAAAAGTAGAAAATTCTGGAGGTGTTTCATGTGTCTGTAAAGACTTTAAGTGAAATGTCCCAACTCCAGGTGTTCAGTTGGTGTCCAGATAATCAGCTGCAGACAGACACATCACTGTCTGGACCTGGAGGGATGGTAACAATATGGCTTAGTGTATTTTAATGAATGCTCACATATATTCTGCCACATTAGTTTATACATTATAATTAATTAAAGTTACCCACCTGGAGATCTGCCTTGTCCTGTGATACATGAACACCTGCTGTTTGTGTTTCATCTGATGCTGAAACTCAAACCCAGGCTTGGTGATCAGGGACTTTAAGGCTTCTGCTGGAATCTACGACTGCATTAAGGTAAAAAAAAAGTTGTGCCCCAAGACCTCTTTTAGCAGAACGGGACCGACTTTATTACTGTGCAGGTCCTGATACGCCTCAGAGCTTTTCAGATTGTTCATTGCCTTCCTGTCTGAAGCGAGAGCGAAGAACGGAGCTAAAAATGCTACCGTATGTGATCTTAGGCCACTTCTTCATGTCATCCTCCCATCTCTCTATATCTGTAGACAACAGGATTGTAATGTTGTCTCGTTTGAGCTGTGACAGCTGCTGTTTACGTCTCTAAGCCTCGTAGAAAATGGATTCGCGCGAACAGTTTACATGTAAACAAACGCCAGTTCCGGGTTGTACTGTAAGTCTCACCCATAATCCACACAAGCCTCATGAGGGCGAGGAATAGGTGGACTCTTATACGTAGGTTATCATACTTATCTTCAAAGAAATGTGAGGAAATCACGAAGCAAACAGCGATGGCAAACGGCGATCTATAATACAGTGTTGAACCGGAACTGCCTGAGTGAAATCTCACGAGGCGCATGATTTGTTTGGGAAATGGGCAAATAACCATGGAATAGAGGACCTGGAATGGACGTGTGCGCCTCAATCTATTAGTGTCGCTCAGGACCAGGAAGGCGCCATTACTAAGGGGTGGAAATGGCAGATCAATAATAAACTGACTGCTTTTTTTGCACTAGCGCGCTATTCTTGAATGATTTTAACAAATGTAGGCTTGTTTTAAAGCCATTGAAAGCTCTTTCCATGAACCTATGCATGTGTGGGTGAAAAAAAAACTTATGTAAAATGCAGAAATTTGGGGAAATTATGACAAACTGCTGCTTTTCTCACTCTATTGTCGCTATTTGTTAACTTATTTTAATAAAGCTAGGCTTGTTTTAAAGCCCTTTAATTGCTCTTTCTAAATGAACCATACATGTCTGGGTAGAAAAAAAATGTTTTATGTAAAGTGTGGAAATTGGGGAAAAATACCGCCATTCTGTTCATTACTGTGATGTTTTTTCCTGACATAATTCTCTGGATTTTTTATAAATGAACCCTTGTAAGTTGTATTCAAGCTGATTAAAAGCTCTAATGAACCCATACATGCCTGGATAAACAATCCTTATGTATTAAATATAAATCTGAAGTATGCCTTGCCATTGCTCATTTACCTTGCTGCTTTTTCCACTGTAATATTATTCCTAGTCTTTTAATGACAACATATATATGATTTTTACTAACATTTTATTACAAGTATAAAACCATTCAGAATTTATGACTTTTGACCCTCAGTCAGGGTAAAAAATTACTCCTCCATCCCCTCCAACCACACGGTTAAAATTTAAATGCCGCCTGTGACCACCACGTACATATCATATTAAACAACTGCAAGTATATATACATAAATATATTTAAACATTTTTGTTTCCGTATCTGTAGCACGTTGAAGCGCAGCTAATGAAAGAACTTAATGCATTGAGTTTATAGGCTCAGTATATTGATATTAATATTCGACATAACGACTTTAAATAGACATTTGTTTTACTAATACATTAAGGCTCTTGTACAGTTCATTTTAGTATTCGAGAAATTTGTTGTTGTAGTTGGTGCGTTGATGGGGAAGCACGGCTGCCTTTTTTCCCCTCATTTCACTTCTGTTTAACAAGTGCCTTACTGGCTCAAGGCTCACGGGACATTCATCCAGGTCTCTATTTCCAATGCAAATAAACCCAAACAAAAACAAAAATAATCTTCTTCTTGGAGTTTATTGGCAGATTGCAACCCAGACGCAGTGCATCACCACCACACTACTGTGGTGGAGGGTGTCTGTGCACCAAAACTATCTTTGAAAAGTGAGGCATTTTTCTCTTAAAGATTTTTTTGTGAACCGATTTGTTTGTAAAGCGCATTCGAAAACCGAGGTTCCACTGTACATATTAGACATATCATTGTCCGCTATTTTAGCTGGTCTGTCCTAACTTGTCAACCTGGTCTCACACCCAAATTTCACATTTAGATGGAAACAACTCGTTTGTTGGCCCAACATCAATTATTGATGAGTCAGGTCGCTCGTTGTGTGGGCCGCTGAAGAGGAGGTACTGCTGGCCCACCACCAGAGGACAGTCCTGCCTGAAGTGCGGGCTTCAGGCACGTGAGGGCGCCAGAGCAACCGGGAGTGGCAGCTGTCACTCATCTACAACACCAGCTGTCCACTCATCATCATCATCATCATCCCACACCTCCATAAGAGCCGGGCAGCATCTTCACCTCACTGCCGAGAAATCGTCTACCGTGAAGTAAACGTCTCAGCCTTTGATTTATACAGTTGTAACGTTTTTACTTCTGTACGTACTGACAGTAATTGAGTTTGCAGGATCTGTACAAACTCCGTGATTGAGAGGTGGAGGTGCTTTCACCTTCGTGTTGAACTGTTTGCTGGGTGTTCATACACCCACCATCACCTGTCTGTTCTTTCTGCACCCAGTACCCCGCTCTGACAGCCGGAGGCAGTGAGGCCACCTGGGACCCAGTGCTTGGCGGCTCCAGGATTGCTTCAGGTCCGGTGGAGTGGAAGGCGTGTGGGATCCGGCTCTTTTCTGGACAGGCGTCTTCTATCCTCGAGCCTGCTCACACACCACCGTAACTTATTTGACTGGTGATCTCAATTCTGTTGCTCTGTTGTGCACATTCACAACATTAAATTGTTATATTTGGCTTATTCCATTGTCCATTCATTTGCGCCCCCTCTTGTGGGTCCGTGTTCCTACACTTTTCACAACAGTCACCTCATTGCATCAATGTATGACAGGCATGGAAACGATAACCCTTATCACAATCTTAACCATGACCTTAACCATAACTAAAACATAGATTAATGTTCCCTGATGAAAATGTGAGGAGTTTGGAGTAAGAATGTGTTTGTTTTTTTTGGCAGTGATCAGATGAAGCACACATAATCTCATCGTATTCTCTGGAACAATGATAATAAAGGTTTGCTGTTATAATCTTTCATTTTAAAAGGTTTATTTTCACTTACATGTTCACCTCCATGGAGATGCTGCCAGACAAACCTAAAGACATTAACACCTATTCTGTAGCTACAAGAACTGTGCGGCTTTTAGCCCCTTGCACTTCATCATTGTTGTCAATTTTGTCCTGAATGAACAGTTAAACCCAAAAACAGCTAAAAGTAGAGCCAAATGTTACGAAGAAAAAAAAGGAAAATAAGAAGCAAAGAAAAAATCTCAGAGTTCTCCTTTGAAGTCAGACTGGCTCTGTTTAATCTCCTAAATCTCTCATATTAGGAGAAAACTGTAATTCTTTTCTCTGTTCATGCCTACATGTTTTTGCCCTCACTAGGTGTTATTTCACTGTGTATCAGTATTTACTGCATGCTGCACGTGTACTTGATCGCTGCTGTGATGGAAGACATTCAGGACACCCTCAAGGTTAATATTTTCACATTTTTCAACAAAAAACTAATTATTCAGACATTGCTCATTTGTGCATAACAAACCGTTCAGAAATCTGCATGCTAAATATGTTTTGTGCAAAGCATTAACATATTTTTGCACAAATGATTTGGAAAACAAAGCTGCTCTGTGTTATTTTGAACTGAGCTCCTCTGTGAGCTCCACCGCACACAGTTCAACACAGCAGCTTCCAACCAAGCCAAATAAGAGGAAGGCTTTGTGGTTTACAGGAAGGTTGTCTTCAGCTGCGGTCTGTTTGTTTTCACACGGCTCCAAATAATAGGCACTGACACTATCGGCATTCCCATCAGATCCAGGCAGCAGCAGGAACGTTGGCGTGATAAAGCTCCTGTGAACCAGATGGAGTTGAGGTATTTGAACATCAGACATCAAGCTTCTGAAGTCACGGCAAGAGGTGTGGAGCAGAGCCCTGCGCCAGATTATTTTCTTCGTCCCACTCCTGCCCGCTCTCACTGAATTTTGGACCTTTATCGCCTCAGTGTGTATGTGCACTCTCACCCACACCCAGAAATCTCTGAGAATTTATGTCCTCACAATAATAGAGTGCATTAATTTTGTGTCTTCTCTCATCCCGCGGGAGAAAACAAGTCATTTAGGCTATTAAAAGAGAGATTCTATGAATGCCACTGGAACCATATAGCCACGTAACATGCCACATGAGTGCAATATTTGTTTATGTACAATATCCACTGCCACTAAAATATTCACAGTTCTGTACATACTTTTCTCTTTTTATATGAAATCTCCCTTTTTTTTTCTTTTTTTTTTTGCTACTACGTACTTATCATTCAGTTCAATTCGATTTATTTCATTTATATAGTGCGAAATCACAACAAAGCTGCCTCAAGGGGCTTCACACTCATTTTTGTTCTTTTTTATCTTGCACTTTGGATACACCTTTTTCATTCTACGGAAACATATTGCATTCATGTGATAAATTTATTTTTTGGTTTGTTTTTCAGAATAATTATTTCTGTTTTCTCGAGTAATTTATTTTTTTTGCTTTGTTTTCTGAGTATTTTTTTTTTTTTTTTTTTTTGGTTTGTTTTTCTGAGTAATTTATTTTTAGGTTTGTTTGTTTTTACTATTTTTTCTGTTTTTTTCCAGAGTTATTTTTTGTTGTTCTGTTTTTCAGTTGCCTGCATAGAGTCGACAAACTAATGATACCATCTATATGACTTAAAGACAGGACAATCTCCCAGTGTCTTAAACCCAGATCAAAGTAAAACTTGATTAAATTGAACAATGTCATGTTTGTTACCAAATGGAGCTCTCAGTGAATGAATGCATCTTCAAATGCTCTCTAAACTCAGAAAAACAGAAGAAAAAAAAAAATTCAGAATATCGGAGAAAATTACTCTGAAAAACCAACCATAAATCTTTTTCACTGCTCAAACCACAACACGGCAGGCTTATCAGCCTGAAGGACAAATCGGCCTGCTGTTTTCCTCCAGAGGAATGTCTTTGGCCTTGGTGAACATTTGGCTGTTTCTTATCTCAACTCACAAAGACAATAAACTGTTTCACAGGACTGAAGCATGCTCCAGTCCCTCTCCCCACCCTCTTCCTACTCCCCATCACACACACCCCACTCCGGCTTCTGCTCACGTCATCCCCTCCCTTCTGTGGGGGCGGCGCAGTTTTAGCCACAGCAGGTCCCCATTCCCCCTCCCCCAAGCTGACGGTGGCATGACTCAGGGTTGCTGCAAGACCTTCACCCACTTGCCTCAATTCGGATAACGGACTTCTTCAAATTTAGTGCACATAAACAATGTCAAATGTGTATGTGCTGTCTTGTTATGTGTGCCATTATTACAGTAAACAAGTAATAATTGTGGACTAATTGCTGTCTGAGGTAACTGGAGTGTAAACATAATTTCTCCACTGTGAGATCAATAAAGTATATCTCATCTCAATGACGTCAATGTTGATATATTCCTGCAAAGATCTCTGGAAAAGGTAATTCCAGTCTCCATCAGGATCCTTTTCCCACCAGTTGCTGCAATTTCTCCCCATCTGAGAAACCAAATTCTAGCATCCACCTTCAATTAAAGAAGTTGTGTGCATTCTATTCCATCAGTGCTGTTTGAACCCATCCATCAACAGTTCATGTATCCACCTCCAAGGCCATGGGAACTCAATAGCTATGTTACCTCACTTAGCATTAATCTGCTTCTTCTTGCCTTTTAGTCTAGTATTTTTGGTGAACACCAGTTCCTTTTGCTGATGTAGGTTTGCCATCATGGTCCTTTGAGGTTTTTTCTGCTGTTCTCTGTCCCTTAGACTTTCCGCGTGTGCATATGAAGAGGGGAGATGGGCTAGTGGTTCATTATTGGGCTTGAGACCAGAGGATCTCCTGCCAGACCAGACCATCAGGAAAGGCCCTTGGGCAAGGACCTTAATCCCTGAGTTCCTCCCAATGTGTAGTGAGCATCTTGCATGTGAGTGTGTATGTAAATGGTGAATGAGCATCATTGTAAAGCACTTTGAGCTTCTGATTCAGATGGAAAAGTGCTATAATGCACTCCATTTGCCATATGGATGGGCAGGAAGGTTACAAGGAGGTTTTGTCATCTTCAGTTCAAACTATTTGTACAGCGCCAAATCACATCATAAGTCCTCCAAGGCATTCCACAAGAGTAAGGTCTAACATAACCCATCTCCTGAGCAAACACATTGGCAGCAATGGTAAGGAAGAATTCCCTCAGGTGTTGATTGATTATAGGAAGACAGCTCAAGCAGAAGAGACTTAGTGGGGTAACCATTTGCTTTGGCCATACTACCAATAAAAATAAGCAAAGCACAAACAGGATTTGTCACACATGCAAGCACACAAATGTTGCAGCTACAGAACCATTTTTCTACAGAGTCTAGTGGGCACAACAACTGATTGCTCAAAAGACAACCAAATGGTGAAGAGCAGAGTCTCAGAAAATGGACTACAATTGGTGAGCCAGTGATCAAAGTCATAATTCACCTAAGTTATAAGTCACATTAAGTCATAAAACATTCTCAAGATTTCATCTATAAGGTGCTTCCAGAAGTCCTTAGCATGCGGTGCCGGTGAATGGACAGAAGGATCTATGAAGCTCCAAACTGTCAGCATCACCCCGGTCGTTATCATTGATGGTTTACCCCTTCAAAAGCAACTTGATGTTGGACACAGAACAAAGCAAGAACCAATGAGCCAGAATGAAAAGTTCACTGTAACACCATCTCACACAGAGAACTTATAGACATAATCCTAATCTTCTCCACCATTGGCAATGATAGAAGTTGGAGGGAAAGAATGATTAGGTTGAACTAAGGCCAATCCCATTTCTTCTCCTGAGCCCTGCCTCTTGTTTTTGGGGTGTCCTTAAACAGGTAGGGCCTTTCAGAAATGGAGTGACAAGGGATAGCATTTAAAATTTTTCTGTAAGAAATGGGACACAAGTTGTTAACGTTTCGCTGTGAGCCGATATCATATGGCAATGCTCGTTTCCACAATGTCAGTTCCAGTAGGTTTTAAATTTTGTACGTTGACATTACAGAAAGCAAGGACATAAGCTTTGATGTCAAATGCACTTGAGGTTGAGGAATCTCACCATGCAGGAGATATGCACATCTGACAGGGAGTTGCTCATTTATCCAGTTATAGAGCCCAAGAGTAACACCAGACATGGTGCTCAAAGATAATGTCTCACACTAAGGCATCTGCTAGGGCAAGACCCCAATGACATCGACCACTTCACCAACAAGGTGAATGACAGGACCAGCAAGGTAAGAGTATATGCCACAGAAAGAGGGAGCAGTATAAGGTCTTAAACCACCTCCCTGATATAGGTGTTACTAATTGTTTACTGGAACCAGAATGGTAGCTTTGGCTGTCCAGCCATTAGGAGACTGACACAAACTCTCATACTGGACAACTGATCCAAACACCTTCCCTTCTTAATACCAAAGTATGCATCATAGGTTGGCGAAGAGGGCCAGGGTAACTTCAGGAGCTTCCTGAGACTGCCTTTCCAAACACACTGCCCACTTTCCTTGAATTTCTTGGACAACCTTGTCCACAACATCAACACCCAACATGCACACCTTCACCAGTGGTAGGGGGTATGTTAGCACCACTAGCCTGCTCAAACCTGACTGAACTTGGCTGTTGATGCTCGTGCCCTGTGCTGTGAACTGTCTGTCCCCTTGCAAACCCACAGGTTTCACAAAGTGATAACGTCGCCACTATGGAGAAACTTGACCTGGCTAGGGAGGTGTATGCACGGACAATCAAACCACGAGTCCACCGAGTCACCAAACCATGCCCTGAGATGCTATACCTCCATGTTGGATGGGAAATTGTAGAAAGAAATCACTTTACAGCAGCCAACATTCCAAAATTCTGCAACTAAGAGCAAAATCCTTTTTTGTGGCGAAGTCAGTGAAGGATAGGTAAAGGAGGAAAACTGTGGGGACTGGCTATTAGGACGTATATGTTTTTATGGATGTTTTCGGAGCTGATGGAATGCGAATACATCCCTGATATTCAGTATTTGGACATCTAAATTTTTTGTCAGGGATACAAATGCTTTGTTGAGGGGTCCGTGAGAAAGGTCATCAAAAGACGTGTCTCGGATCATCATAGCAAAGGTGAGTTGCTTTGTGCACAGTTTTGTTTTTTGAATGGCAGCAAGGGAAGTCACACTCATCCACAGTGCACGCGTTAGATTATGTTGTTCCCCCTGCTTAGTGAGACATGCAGGTAAAATGCATTTTAAATACTTTTCATAGCAAAGTAACTTATTTTAATGATTGTAATTGTTTTATCACAAATGCGGGAGTTTGTGTGTTTACCGACGTTAATTCACAAAACACTGGTTCGGCTTTATCGATCATTAATAAAAGTGGAGTTCCGATAGGCTTAAAACTGTTTGGTTCCTGTTCCGACATGTGGACTGTCCACATTGCGAGATCAGACAGTGCTGCTAGCTCAGTATCAATGATTGTTAATAAAACGGACCTCTCGACAGGCTGAAAACAGTCTCACACAGTTTGATTCATGACATTTTTTTCTGTTCTCACATGTGGACTGTCCTGTTGTCCACATTGTAAGATCTGACCACCACTGGTTTGGCTTTAACGATCATTACCCTCTTCAGTCCAGGGTATAATTGGCCGTTTTGACTACTTTTTGGTTTCCCTGTCATAATTTACCTTAAAAATGTTTACTTGCTTTGTTTTGGTGTCATTTTGTTCAGCACAACCTCACTTGTGTGACTTGACAGTTGTTCTTTCATTCTGACATATTGTACTAACAGTGAACCTAAATTCACTAACACACAAAATTCAAATAGAAAAAAGTTTTGGGGTTTTTTTAACTGTGAAACCCACAACAATGTTAACAAACCATTTTTAGAACTTAGAATGCAAATGTAAATTCATTCATTCATTCGTCTTCCACCACTTAGTCCAATTAAGGTCACGGGGGCTGAAGCCTATCCCAGCAGTCATAGGGCGCAAGGCGGGGTACACCCAGGACAGGACGCCAGTCCGTCGCAGGGCCACAAACAGACAAACAAACACAGACACACCCACACACACACACCTACGGACAATTTCAAAGATTCCAATCCACCTAACCTGCATGTCTTTGGATGTGGGAGGAAACCGGAGCACGACGGAGGAAACCCAGGCAAACATGAGGAGAACATGCACACTCCACACAGAAAGGCCACAGGAATTGAACCCTTGACCTTCTCGCTGTGGAGGGCAACAGTGCTAACCACTAAGCCACCGTGCTGCCCAATGTTAATTGTAATTTCAAAAACATATGTACAAATATAGCAAAACAACAAAGTTATACACACTATTTCCATTAAAATGCGATAATGCTTCAGGCATTTTTTGTACAACTATTTACATGGAATATGATGCCACACAAATGATACTTGTGGCACTCAGAAAAAACAATTCTTTTACAAAACAAGACCTCTCTGACTAGTTGTTGGACATGTAATGTTGGACATTGGAATGATCTGACACTTTGTCATTCCTGCTGCTGTCCACCTGGATGCAACTATTTGTCTTTGGTGGCTATTTTTCCTCTCCAAAGAGTCCGATGGGGTCGTTGATCAATCAAATCAAATCAAATCAATTTTATTTATATAGCCGCCAAATCACAGCAAACAGTTGCCCCAAGGTGCTTTACATTGTAAGGCAAAGCCATACAATAAGTACGGAAAAAAAACCCCAACGTCCAAAACGACCCCCTGTGAGCAAGCACTTGGCGACAGTGGGAAGGAAAAACTCCCTTTTAACGGAAGAAACCTCCACAGAACCAGGCTCAGGGAGGGGCAGTCTTCTGCTGGGACTGGTTGGGCTGAGTGAGAGAACCAGGAAAAAGACATGCTGTGGAGGGGAGCAGAGATCAATCATTAATGATTAAATGCAGAGTGGTGCATACAGAGCAAAAAGAGAAAGAAACACTCAGTGCATCATGGGAACCCCCCAGCAGTCTAAGTCTATAGCAGCATAACTAGGGATGGTTCAGGGTCACCTGATCCAGCCATAACTATAAGCTTTAGCAAAAAGGAAAGTTTTAAGCCTAATCTTAAAAGTAGAGAGGGTGTCTGTCTCCCTGATCTGAATTGGGAGCTGGTTCCACAGGAGAGGAGCTTGAAAGCTGAAGGCTCTGCCTCCCATTCTACTCTTACAAACCCTAGGAACTACCAGTAAGCCTGCAGTCTGAGAGCGAAGCGCTCTATTGGGGTGATTATGGGTACTATGAGGTCCCTAAGATAAGAGGGGACGTGATTATTCAAAACCTTATAAGTAAGAATAAGAAATTTAAATTCTATTCTAGAATTAACAGGAAGCCAATGAAGAGAGGCCAATATGGGTGAGATATGCTCTCCTCTTCTAGTCCCTGTCAGTACTCTAGCTGCAGCATTTTGAATTAACTGAAGGCTTTTCAGGGAACTTTTAGGACAACCTGATAATAATGAATTACAATAGTCCTGCCTAGAGGAAATAAATGCATGAATTAGTTTTTCAGCATCACACTGAGACAAGACCTTTCTAATTTTAGAGATATTGCGCAAATGCAAAAAAGCAGTCCTATATATTTGTTTTAATATGCGCATTGAATGACATATCCTGATCAAAAATGACTCCAAGATTTCTCACAGTATTACTAGAGGTCAGGGTAATGCCATCCAGAGTAAGGATCTGGTTAGACACCATGTTTCTAAGATTTGTGGGGACAAGTACAATAGCTTCAGTTTTATCTGAGTTTAAAAGCAGGAAATTAGAGGTCATCCATGTCTTATGTCTGTAAGACAATCCTGCAGTTTTAGCTAATTGGTGTGTGTCCTCTGCTTCATGGATAGATAAAGCTGGGTATCATCTGCGTAACAATGAAAATTTAAGCAATGCTGTCTAATAATACTGCCTAAGGGAAGCAAGTATAAAGTGAATAAAATTGGTCCAAGCACAGAACCTTGTGGAACTCCATAATTAACCTTAGTCTGTGAATGAAGAAGATTCCCCATTTACATGAACAAATTGTAATCTATTAGATAAATATGATTCAAACCACCGCAGTGCAGTGCCTTTAATACCTATGGCATGCTATAATCTCTGTAATAAAATTTTATGGTCAACAGTATCAAAAGCAGCACTGAGGTCTAACAGAACAAGCACAGAGATGAGTCCACTGTCTGAGGCCATAAGAAGATCATTTGTAACCTTCACTAATGCTGTTTCTGTACTATGATGAATTTTAAACCCTGACTGAAACTCTTCAAATAGACCATTCTTCTGCAGACAACTACAACAACTACCCTTTCAAGAATTTTTGAGAGAAAAGGAAGGTTGGAGATTGGCCTATAATTAGCTAAGATAGCTGGGACAAGTGATGGCTTTTTAAGTAATGGTTTAATTACTGCCACCTTAAAAGCCTGTGGTACATAGCCAACTAATAAAGACAGATTGATCATATTAAGATCGAAGCATTAATTAATGGTAGGGCTTCCTTGAGCAGCCTGGTAGGAATGGGGTCTAATAGACATGTTGATGGTTTTGGAGGAAGTAACAATGAAAATAACTCAGACAGAACAATCGGAGAGAAAGAGTCTAACCAATACCCGGCATCACTGAAAGCAGCCAAAGAGAACGATATGTCTTTGGGATGGTTATGAGTAATTTTTTCTCTAATAGTTAAAATTTATTAGCAAGAAAGTCATGAAGTCATTACTAGATAAGTTAAAGGAATACTCGGCTCAATAGAGCTCTGACTCTTTGTCAGCCTGGCTACAGTGCTGAAAGAAACCTGGGGTTGTTCTTATTTTCTTCAGTTAGTGATGAGTAGTAAGATGTCCTAGCTTTACGGAGGGCAATCAATCCACATGGAACTGGTGATTTTGATTGGTTTTATATCATGTTTTTTTCCACCAATGAGAAAGGGGAAGACATTTACCACCCCACCCCACCCCGAGCAAGAGGTGACGAGAGAAAACGTTCACGGTGTGCGTCAAAGGCAGCGCATCCACAACCAAATACGTGAGTTTATGATGATTTTGGTTTGACAAAGGGAAAGTCGTGTTTTCTTTCCCCTTGTAATTGCTCTGGGCAGAGAGGAGGACACAGGGAGAGAAATCCAGTTCACGCGCTTGCTGAGTGAAAGTGTAGCATAGAAGCCGCATCACACATTACTATAAAAACCCTTCCAAAAAATTATTAATCATTATTCAAGTTTTACCGGGTCTATCAGCATATTTAAAATTGGTATATAGGTTGAAGTCTGCTCTTGCAGCACACATTCAAACGGAAACTCAAAGTGTGGAGGATTTGATGGTACGACCGCTTAATTCGGTCATGTGACTTTGACACATTCTGTATCCGCATCAAGCAACTCCAGAGTGCTAAAAAAAAAAAAAAAAAACAGGCACAAAATGATGTACAACTGTTTGATTCATGACATTTTTTTTCTGTTTGAGTCTAAAACTGTTTGATTCCTGTTCTCACATGTGGACTGTCCCCATTGTCCACCTTGTGAGAGCTGACAATGCAGTTTATGGATGAGTGAACACAGCTGCTGTTGCACTGTTTACCATCCAGCATGCTGGTGTACTTCTTTGGCTTCTGGTTGACTATGTCTGTGGATACCCTCTATATACGCAATCCAGCAGATAGTAAAGACCTCTCACAAGCTCCCCTGGGAGGGTCAAAAGAGCTGTACACTACCCACTGAAGACAACAGACAGGTTTGTGGATGTACATCCACAACTGCTGGGGGCCGCCCCCCCTAGGTTTTCCAAACACAGCATAGGACTGTCAGGGTCACAATGCACACGACTCCCTTGTTGGAGGCCACTAAGGCTACAAAGTCACATTCAGCAAGTTGCTAACTGGCATCAAGGCCCACGACACAAGGTGCAGGATCCAGGGGTGTTGAGCTGCCTCCAGATTTGGTCATCTCACCATCTAAACTGAGCCCTCCCAAATGGGACTTATCAACTGTGTAGAATGTAATAATAACCTTGAAATTAACACTTTCGTCTTCCACATACAGGCAAACGATAAACTGTGCTGACCTGCTCTACATGTTCTGTTGTCTTTGTTCTTTGTCTTTTGTCGTCAACATCACTATGTAATTGACACACCAGCAAACAAAATGGTGCTATTCTGAGAGATGACAGTAGGAGGGGTTCCATTACAGATCTACACAAAATGTAAGAGTTATTTTCAGAATGTCAACAAACCACAATTGTGAAATAACAGTGTTTCCATTGAGTGATGTCATCTGACCAGTGGGTGTTGTCCTCTCACAATAACTTAGTCCAACAGTCATGGCAAAGGTTGTACAAGTCCACTAAATACTGCCATTTTGTTGTTGTTTTGTTGAACCTAATATTGCCATAGTGTCACCTCTTGTAACATTATCAAGTTCTTTGTCGCTTCACACGTACAGGACCATGTATTTTACAATGTCATGTGACTTGTAGTTGTGGTAAATGTGTTTCCATTGCAGTGTTCTGAAATATGACTTGCTCAAATTCCCTGAAAACCACCTCATGGGATTGTAAAAGTGTGTGTGTGTGTGTGTGTGTGTGGTGTGTGTGTGTGTGTGTGTGTGTGTGTGTGTGTGTGTGTGTGTGTGTGTGTGTGTGTGTGTGTGTGTGTGTGTGTGTGTTCCAATAAAACCTTAATAGCACAAAACAAAAGAAATGGTCATCAACTTTAGGAGACGTAAAGCAGAACCTGCACCCCTCTAAATCGATGAAGACAGAGTTTAGAGGCACTCCGCCTTCAAGTTGCTGGGTACCCAGACCTCTGAGGACCTCTCCTGGACTGCAAACACATTAACAGTTAAGAAACCCCAACAGTAACTGCACTTCCTGAGGCTACTTCAGAAGAAGCTTCCACCGCTCTACCACTGAGAGTGTACTGGCAGCAGACAGGGAAGCTCTGCAGAAAGTGATTTAAACGGCAGGAAAAAACTCACTGACTGTTCCCTGCTTTCTCTGGACTTTGTCTCCAGCTGCCGGTGCCTCAGCAGAGCAAAGAAAACCACCAATGACAGCTATTATCCTGCACATAAACTCTAGGAGGAGATATGGGAGTGTACAATCCAGAACAGACCCAAAAACAGTTTATATCCGCAGACCATCAGACTCGCAACACTCCCCCTATGCAATAAACCAGTAGAAAACTAGAAGCACTCAGAGAGTGCAAACCTCCGCCAAGGCCATGGGGTCACTGACGCCATAACATCTACACACCGTGGAATCATTGAACCTAAAAAAGTCTAACAATGATGTTTGCTCAGTAGTAAAAAAAAGTTTCATCTGCTCTGACTGGATAGCATGTATCCTTAGTGCTTGGCATCACAGTTTATTGCAACTTGCATCTTTCCCAGAAGCTACTGTCATCTGAGCACTGATATTGATATTACATGTGCTTATAGACAAAAACAAATAAGAGACAAAATTCAATTTATTATTCAACTAAACTGTAAATATATGAATTTTTTTAACATTTATGAAACACTTCTCTAAACAAGGCCATAGGGTCACTGATCCAAAAGAGATTCCCTCCTTGGCACAATGATCTATTCAACAATTCAGTGTTACAACCAAAACTATGATACATACACTTTTCTTTCCTTTATATTTGACATCCTTGACCATGAAAACATACCACTAGAACTTGGAATCACTTTTATGTCTTTATTCGTTCAAAAGTTATTGTATAAAAACGATTTTTCGGTAATGGCGGTTTTCTTCTGGATCTAACTCCATAACATTTGAAGCTACATCAAATCTGATGACACCTTACTGAATCAGTACAGATTCAGCTACAACTTGGTGTTAGTTGTGCATCTCTAGCTTCATTTGTCACCTCACACTGACACATTTTCTATTTTCCCTATATTTTTACATATTCTGGATCACCAGATCCAGAATCCGGATCCGATCATCACCAAACTTTGTTGTTTGATAGAACATTTGACTATGTTACACCCTAATTTTTTTCAAGCCTTTCTGCCTTGTTTTTGTGGAGTTAGAAACTAGAAAGTCAAAATTCGCCCTAACCCGCAATGATGAAGAATCCTTTAAAAAATTCCTGGATCCGGATTGTGTTCCGGATCAGCACTAAAATTTAATCACTTGTTCCTCTTGTCATTTCCAACCACTCCACAAAATTTCATCAAAATCTGTTCAAAAACTTTTGAGTTATCCTGCTGACAAACAGACAGACAAACAAACAAACGCAACGGAAAACATAACCAACCTCCTTGGTGGAGGTAATGAGATGGAAAGCCCCGGCTTCACTGAGTCTTTTTCTTCCACTCACTCACTAAACCAGCTGATTCTAACGAGTGCAACTCTTCAGGGAGGTAGATGAGCTAATTATTGAAACAGGTAGCGTAAATGTAAATCTATGCTACCAGCCCAGCAATACCTCAAGTAAGTGATAATAATGCCCAACATCTCTCTCTAGATGATTTTTTCAGCCATTTCATGAATGTAAATGACAAAATTGAGGCTGACCAGACTGTTCTTCAGCATTATGGGCTTAGTATTCTCAGTTTTGTGGCCAATTTGCACAGTAGTTTCACTGTCACCCCACTCATCTGCAGTCTTCTTCAGAAGTACTGGCACCACCAATGATGCTTGCATTTTCATTTTGGGCTTCTTATTGAAGGAAAGATTAATCTCAAAGCAGAGATAGGTGTGTTGAACTATTTTTGTCCCTTGAAGCTGAAGTTGATTTATGTTATAATACTCAAAGAATTCAACTGAAATTTTATGTTGCTAATCTTGGCAACATAGATAAGGACAGTTTTCCATCCCTGCAAAAGCTACTGTAGTCTGTTAAACAGCCACCATATGCATATTTGTTTCTATTTTTTCTTAGGTCTGAAGCCAGTGGTACCAGCAGTTCATCACATTCAAAGGACTCGCCAAAGACCCATAACTGGTGTAAAGCCCCTGACTGTGATAACCAGTCAGGCAGAGACAAGGAGCTAGGGATCAAGAGAAGCTACTACGTCTTCCCAAAAAATGATGCCAAGAACAATGCAAGGAGGAAGCTTTGGTTGAAAGCCATAGAGAGAAATGGCAGCCAGAATATAGCACTTTATCAAAACATAGCCCTTTATTACTCATTATACTGCCGTTCTGGTCCAACAGCAAGACATCAGTAAAAGGATCTTTCATGAAGACATCTGTAGGCCTTGTGTTGCACTCTTTTGAGACGTCCCTCTCGTAAGAATCTGGAGGTGAAGATGACATCAGTGGCTTCTTGGTTCAGGATGTGGATGAGGAGGTACATATTGTACATACTGGCTCTGTGGCATGTACATCTGGAAATACCGGTGTCACACTTTAGATGATTCCACTGGTCACAGCTGTCACAGGTGAGGGCCAGGTGAAGACTATGGATTGGTTTATGGCAGATGGCAGCTCTTTTTATATGTGACACTTCCTTTAACACAAGTGAGATCTCTCAGAAGTTTGAATTTACATCTCACACTTCCTTTGACACATTCAATCAGTAAATAATTTTAATTTTATAGTTTTGGTGTCTATGAATGGTCTTTTTTTGTCTATGAATTTTGTACATTGTGTCTATGAATGGTCCACGTCTATAAATTGTCCGGTTACCTTGAAAATGTATTAAACACTGTTTTCCTTGTACCAATAAAAAACAAACATCTGAAAGTGTCTTATTTCCATCCTTCTTTATTTTCCTTCACACGGTGCTCTTTTGTTGTCTGTAACACACATTACACCCGATAAGTGATGACTGTATTCAGATATTTGGGGCAGAACAGAACCTTATTTGCAACAAATTCATCCACTAATGTTGGAAGCAGATGTGAAAAGTAGAAATTCTGGAGGTGTTTCATGTGTCTGTAAAGACTTTAAGTGAAATGTCCAACTCCAGGTGTTCAGTTGGTGTCCAGATAATCAGCTGCAGACAGACACATCACTGTCTGGACCTGGAGGGATGTAACAATATGGCTTAGTGTATTTTAATGAATGCTCACATATATTCTGCCACATTAGTTTATACATTATAATTAATTAAAGTTACCCACCTGGAGATCTGCCTTGTCCTGTGATACATGAACACCTGCTGTTTGTGTTTCATCTGATGCTGAAACTCAAACCCAGGCTTGGTGATCAGGGACTTTAAGGCTTCTGCTGGAATCTACGACTGCATTAAGGTAAAAAAAAAGTTGTGCCCCAAGACCTCTTTTAGCAGAACGGGACCGACTTTATTACTGTGCAGGTCCTGATACGCCTCAGAGCTTTTCAGATTGTTCATTGCCTTCCTGTCTGAAGCGAGAGCGAAGAACGGAGCTAAAAATGCTACCGTATGTGATCTTAGGCCACTTCTTCATGTCATCCTCCCATCTCTCTATATCTGTAGACAACAGGATTGTAATGTTGTCTCGTTTGAGCTGTGACAGCTGCTGTTTACGTCTCTAAGCCTCGTAGAAAATGGATTCGCGCGAACAGTTTACATGTAAACAAACGCCAGTTCCGGGTTGTACTGTAAGTCTCACCCATAATCCACACAAAGCCTCATGAGGGCGAGGAATAAGGTGGCTCTTATACGTAGGTTTCATACTTATCTTCAAAGAAATGTGAGAGAAATCACGAAGCAAACAAGCGATGGCAAACGGCGATCTTAATACAGTGTTGAACCGGAACCTGCCTGAGTGAAATCTCACGAGGCGCATGATTTGGTTTGGGAAATGGGCAAATAACCATGGAAATAGAGACCTGGAATGGACGTGTGCGCCTCAATCTATTAGTGTCGCTCAGGACAGGAAGGCGCCATTACTAAGGGTGGAAATGTGCAGATCAATAATAAACTGACTGCTTTTTTTGCACTAGCGTCGCTATTTCTTAATGGATTTTAACAAATGTAGGCTTGTTTTAAAGCCATTTGAAAGCTCTTTCCAATGAACCTATGCATGTGTGGGTGAAAAAAAAACTTATGTAAAATGCAGAAATTTGGGGAAATTATGACAAACTGCTGCTTTTCTCACTCTATTGTCGCTATTTGTTAACTTATTTTAATAAAGCTAGGCTTGTTTTAAAGCCCTTTAATTGCTCTTTCTAATGAACCCATACATGTCTGGGTAGAAAAAAAATGTTTTATGTAAAGTGTGGAAATTTGGGGAAAAATACGCCATTCTGTTCATTTACTGTGATGTTTTTTCCTGACATAATTCTCTGGATTTTTTATAAATGAACCCTTGTAAGTTGTATTCAAGCTGATTAAAAGCTCTAATGAACCCATACATGCCTGGATAAACAATCCTTATGTATTAAAATATAAATCTGAAGTATGCCTTGCCATTGCTCATTTACCTTGCTGCTTTTTCCACTGTAATATTATTCCTAGTCTTTTAATGACAACATATATATGATTTTTACTAACATTTTATTACAAGTAGATATAAAACCATTCAGAATTTATGACTTTTGACCCTCAGTCAGGGTAAAAAGTACCTCCTCCATCCCCTCCAACCACACTGTTAAAATTTAAATGCCGCCTGTGACCACCACGTACATATCATATTAAACAACTGCAAGTATATATACATAAATATATTTAAACATTTTTGTTTCCGTATCTGTATGCACGTGAACGCAGCTTAATGAAAAGAACTTATGGCATTGAGTTATAGTCTCAGTATATTGATATTAAATTTCGACATAACGACTTTAAAATAGACATTTGTTTTACATAATTACATTAAGGCTCTTGTACAGTTCATTTTAGTATTCGAGAATTTGTTGTTGTAGTTGGTGCAGTTGATGGTGAAGCACTGGCTGCCTTTTTTCCCCTCATTTCACTTCTGTTTAACAAGTGCCTTAACTGGCTCAAGGCTCACGTGACATTCATTCCAGGTCTCTATTTCCATGCAAATAACACCCAAACAAAAAACAAAAATAATCTTCTTCTTTGGAGTTTATTGGCAGATTGCAACCCAACGCAGTGCATCACCACCACCTACTGTGGTGGAGGTGTCTGTGCACCAAAACTATCTTTGAAAAGTGATGCATTTTTCTCTTAAAGATTTTTTTGTGAACCGATTTGTTTGTAAAGCGCCATTCGAAAACCGAGGTTCCACTGTACATATTAGACATATCATTGTCCAGCTATTTTAGCTGGTCTGTCCTAACTTGTCAACCTGGTCTCACACCCAAATTGTCACATTTAGATGGAAACAACTCGTTTTTGGCCCAACATCAATATGTGATGAGTCAGGTCGCTGTTGTGTGGGCCGCTGAAGAGGAGGTACTGCTGGCCCACCACCAGAGGACGTCCTGCCTGAAGTGCGGGCTTCAGGCACGTGAGGGCGCCAGAGCACCGGGAGTGGCAGCTGTCACTCATCTACAACACCAGCTGTCACTCATCATCATCATCATCATCCACACCTCCATAAGAGCCGGGCAGCATCTTCACCTCACTGCCGAGAAATCGTCTACCGTGAAGTAAACGTCTCAGCCTTTGATTTATACAGTTGTAACGTTTTTACTTCTGTACGTACTGACAGTAATTTGAGTTTGCAGGATCTGTACAAACTCCGTGATTGAGAGGTGGAGGTGCTTTCACCTTCGTGTTGAACTGTTTGCTGGGTGTTCATACACCCACCATCACCTGTCTGTTCTTTCTGCCACCAGTACCCGATCTGACAGCCGGAGGCAGTGGCCACCTGGGGACCCAGTGCTTGGCGGCTCCAGGATTGCTTCAGGTCCGGTGGAGTGGAAGGCGTGTGGGATCCGGCTCTTTTCTGGACAGGCGTCTTCTATCCTCGAGCCTGCTCACACACCACCGTAACTTATTTGACTGGTGATCTCAATTCTGTTGCTCTGTTGTGCACATTCACAACATTAAATTGTTATATTTGGCTTATTCCATTGTCCATTCATTTGCGCCCCCTCTTGTGGGTCCGTGTTCCTACACTTTTCACAACAGTCACCTCATTGCATCAATGTATGACAGGCATGGAAACGATAACCCTTATCACAATCTTAACCATGACCTTAACCATAACTAAAACATAGATTAATGTTCCCTGATGAAAATGTGAGGAGTTTGGAGTAAGAATGTGTTTGTTTTTTTTGGCAGTGATCAGATGAAGCACACATAATCTCATCGTATTCTCTGGAACAATGATAATAAAGGTTTGCTGTTATAATCTTTCATTTTAAAAGGTTTATTTTCACTTACATGTTCACCTCCATGGAGATGCTGCCAGACAAACCTAAAGACATTAACACCTATTCTGTAGCTACAAGAACTGTGCGGCTTTTAGCCCCTTGCACTTCATCATTGTTGTCAATTTTGTCCTGAATGAACAGTTAAACCCAAAAACAGCTAAAAGTAGAGCCAAATGTTACGAAGAAAAAAAAGGAAAATAAGAAGCAAAGAAAAAATCTCAGAGTTCTCCTTTGAAGTCAGACTGGCTCTGTTTAATCTCCTAAATCTCTCATATTAGGAGAAAACTGTAATTCTTTTCTCTGTTCATGCCTACATGTTTTATTGCCCTCACTAGGTGTTATTTCACTGTGTATCAGTATTTACTGCATGCTGCACGTGTACTTGATCGCTGCTGTGATGGAAGACATTCAGGACACCCTCAAGGTTAATATTTTCACATTTTTCAACAAAAAACTAATTATTCAGACATTGCTCATTTGTGCATAACAAACCGTTCAGAAATCTGCATGCTAAATATGTTTTGTGCAAAGCATTAACATATTTTTGCACAAATGATTTGGAAAACAAAGCTGCTCTGTGTTATTTTGAACTGAGCTCCTCTGTGAGCTCCACCGCACACAGTTCAACACAGCAGCTTCCAACCAAGCCAAATAAGAGAGAAGGCTTTGTGGTGTTTACAGGAAGGTTGTCTTCAGCTGCGGTCTGTTTGTTTTCACACGGCTCCAAATAATATAGGCACTGACACTATCGGCATTCCCATCAGATCCAGGCAGCAGCAGGAACGTTGGCGTGATAAAGCTCCTGTGAACCAGATGGAGTTGAGGTATTTGAACATCAGACATCAAGCTTCTGAAGTCACGGCAAGAGGTGTGGAGCAGAGCCCTGCACCAGATTATTTCTTCGTCCCACTCCTGCCCGCTCTCACTGAATTTTGGACCTTTATCGCCTCAGTGTGTATGTGCACTCTCACCCACACCCAGAAATCTCTGAGAATTTATGTCCTCACAATAATAGAGTGCATTAATTTTGTGTCTTCTCTCATCCCGCGGGAGAAAACAAGTCATTTAGGCTATTAAAAGAGAGATTCTATGAATGCCACTGGAACCATATAGCCACGTAACATGCCACATGAGTGCAATATTTGTTTATGTACAATATCCACTGCCACTAAAATATTCACAGTTCTGTACATACTTTTCTCTTTTTATATGAAATCTCCCTTTTTTTTTTCTTTTTTTTTTTGCTACTACGTACTTATCATTCAGTTCAATTCGATTTATTTCATTTATATAGTGCGAAATCACAACAAAGCTGCCTCAAGGGGCTTCACACTCATTTTTGTTCTTTTTTATCTTGCACTTTGGATACACCTTTTTCATTCTACGGAAACATATTGCATTCATGTGATAAATTTATTTTTTGGTTTGTTTTTCAGAATAATTATTTCTGTTTTCTCGAGTAATTTATTTTTTTTGCTTTGTTTTCTGAGTATTTTTTTTTTTTTTTTTTTTGGTTTGTTTTTCTGAGTAATTTATTTTTAGGTTTGTTTGTTTTTACTATTTTTTCTGTTTTTTTCCAGAGTTATTTTTTGTTGTTCTGTTTTTCAGTTGCCTGCATAGAGTCGACAAACTAATGATAATACCATCTATATGACTTAAAGACAGGACAATCTCCCAGTGTCTTAAACCCAGATCAAAGTAAAACTTGATTAAATTGAACAATGTCATGTTTGTTACCAAATGGAGCTCTCAGTGAATGAATGCATCTTCAAATGCTCTCTAAACTCAGAAAAACAGAAGAAAAAAAAAATTCAGAATATCGGGAGAAAATTACTCTGAAAAACCAACCATAAATCTAAATTACTCTGAAAAACAGAAAAAAATTATTCCAAAAAACAGACAAAAAAATAAATTACTCAGAAAAACAGAAATAATTATTCTGAAAAACAGACAACAAATAAATTACTCAGAAAAAAACACAAATAATTACTCTGAAAAACAAACCAAAAAATAAATTTATCAACTGAATGCAATACGCTTCTGTATCATTCTGTTAAATTTTATGTTTATTTTATTTTCTTCCCCAGACCTTTCAAGTCTGCGTGTGGTTTACCCAGGTTTATATTTGCACTGAAATAACAGTCCTTACCTTTTGTTGTACCCGTTACAACGACAATGAAGAACCTGTATCTGTAGATTCATGAGATTGTTTATTTCGTTTCCCTGGCCTGTATGTTTTTTGATGCAGTGGTCAGGAATAGCACTCTGATTCTCTTACAGACAGAGAGTAGATTTGATGAATCTGCATGTGCAGCAGTCAGTGCGTGTGGGAGAGAAAAAAAGCTTGAGTATTGATCTTTTTACACGAGGATTGTTCAATATCAATACCAGCACTGGTATCGATATTATCGATATTAGGATCGATCCGCCCACCTCTAGATTGTGTGCCTCGATGATCCTGAGAGCTATATGGAGAGAGTGTGCACCCCTGTCAGGTCCAACCATGCTGGACAGGTCTGAGGGGAGAGGCCAGATGAAAAAGCAGTCCAAAAACAGATGACTGGGCTGATCACGTACTCAGTGAAGTGACTTTGATGATAGGAACTGAAACCAGAGAAAACCTGTATTGGAGAGGTCAGGGAGCAATGTCGCAAATGTGATAAACATGAGGGAAACCAGTGATGGTCTTTGTGAGCTGAAGAACCTGTTAGTCTTCAAAAGAAAAAAGTAGACTAGCAGCATGGAATGTGAGGCCTAAAATGAAATATTGAACCTCAACATTTCCCTGCAAACCTGGACTAGCTTTCCAGTTTGATATAATGTCCGAAGTGATACAAGATGAAACACTTTTCGATGGATGAAAACCAGTACACGAGAAACCCTTTTATACTCAGGAAAAGAGCGCAAAGAAGAGGAACATAGCAATGGAGAAAGTATTCCTATTTCCAAAGAGGCAACCAAGAGTTTGAAGGAACTGATTCCAGTTTGGAAGAGAATAATCACAGCCGGGTTTTGTTCAAAGAGAAGACACATTACCATAGGACAGTGTTTCGCACCAACTAACAATGCAGATGCTGAAGACAAAGAGAGAAAGACACCCAAATACAAAGAGGGATTTTGCACACAAACACAGACCACAGGATCATGGGAAAACACACTGGAGGAGAATGAAAATGGACAAATGTTGGCAGAATTCTGTGATTTGACATGATACAAGGAGGAAGCCTGTTTCCACACAAGATGAAACACAAAGCAACCTGGATATCAACGAATTAGAAGATGGAAAACCAGATAGATCACATGATGATAGACAGAAGGTGGCAAAGAATTTTCTTAGATGTTTGGGTAAAAAGGAGTGCTGACGGGATTTGATCATGACCTTCAACCGGGAGAATTTAGGAGGACACTGGCAGCCAAACCAAAACAGAAGAATCACATGCAAAGAAGATTTAACACGGCCAAGTTTAGCGATGCAAAGCGAAGAGAAGAACTTCAACTTCCACTGCAGAACAGAAACTGGAAGTATTTAAGGAAATCTACATAAGCACATGTAAAGAAATACTAGGACACAAAGAAGCACATCAAAAACATCAAGTAACAGACAAAACATGGGAAAAAGTAGAGAGAAGGAAAAAGATAAAACAGAATCAGCAGAGAAAAGGACAAGCACAAAAAAGGAGATCTCATGCAGGAATATGCAAATACAGACAAAGAGGTTAAGTCCAGCTCCAATAAAGCAGAAGTAACAGAAGCAGCATCACATGAAAGAACAGCATAGACAAAAGCTCTAGGCAGTAACTCACAGGGAAGAATGGCAAACCAGGAAGACCAGGGAACATACTGTCAAAAGGGGACGAGTAAAAGAAAATGGATAGAGCATTTTTGTCATGAAGTTGGACACAAAAATGCAGGACAAAATTGCAAGACTCGCCAAGGTGCATAGTGTGAGAAAAAGAGTTTAATCCAAAGCCAAGTGGAGCTCAGGACATGAGAAGGCAGGCAATAAACAGTAACGGTATTAAAATCATGAGACAAGAAACCAGCTCAAAAACAGGCAAAGGTTCAAAAATATGATGTGGCAAAATGGCAAAACAAGGACTATAATTAAGGCTGGAACAACAACACAAACAAAAGATGAACTAGCAGAGACATAAGGAATACAGAGGGCTTAAACAGTGCAGGTGGTGATGGAGGAAGATGAGGGACAGATGTGAGGGAACATTCAGGAATGGGACATTGCAAACAGACAGAACAAACACACCCGGAGCCAAACCCAAGACATGAGAAAAGAGCATACAGTGAATATGAACACAAACCTTACACAAGCAATACAAAAACCAAACATGAACACAGTCCCACATGACCCCCCAACTTCAAAGGCCAGATCCTGTTGCTCCAGGAGCATCAGGGTGCTAGGCATGAAAGTCCTGAATAAAGCCAGAGTCCAAAACAAAATGAGACGGGATCCGTGACTGTTCCTCCAGACCATACCCCTGCCAGTCAACCAAGTACTGGATCCCCCGCCCCTACGATGAGCAGACAGCAGCTGAGGCACAGTGAAGACAGGACTGCTGTCAATGAACTGGGCAGGTGAAGGGGCTCGCCTGGAGGGCAGAGCGTGCTGGACCTCATTGTCTTGACATGACTGATGTGCAATGTAGAGTGGACGTACATGGCCCTGTGGAGTTTCAGCCTGACAGCCACTGGGTAACCACCCTGGAGATAGGAAAGGGTCCAATGAACCTGGGAGTGAGCTTTCTGGAGTCCAAATGTCGTGGCAGGTGCTTATTCAATAGTCTGACCTTCTGGCCAGGAATGTAGGATGGAGCGGGAGTCCTTTTGCAATCCCCAACCATCTTGTAGATTGCCGATGACTTGCTGAGCCCAGTGTGGGTGAGTCCATCACAGGTTCTCCTGCACCTCCTCACCAGGGCCAATGCAGATGGGACCGGGGAATCAGAGTCTGTGGGAGGAAATAGACATGGTTGATAGTTATGGACTATATGGAACAGTGAGAAACCTAAAGAAGATGGTAAGGTGTTATGTGTCAATTCCTTGTGTAACAAATATTTGCTAGACGCACGGAGGCACTATAATAATGTAGCAAATATCACGTAGCCTCCCAACGGGGGACCATGAAGATGTAACAAAATTGGTCAATTCTAGATCGGGGAGAATCTGTGCATGTGGTAGTCAAAAGGCCTCACTCCCCCCAACAGCTAAAAGATACTCTGGCCACTCAGACCAGAACCTGGGTTGTAGCCAACTCGTCAGAGTGTCTGCATCCCATGCTGGAGATTGTGAGATTGCGTGCCAACGGGAGTGAGTGGGAGGATTAAGCAGCACACACAATGGAGAAGCAGAGAATACAGCTTACATATAGATCAAGTAGCTGTTGGAAGGAGGTCGATATATGTAGACTTCACATATTTTGAAAAAAAACATTTGCCAGCATAGATACAAAGACAATGTGGAAAATTTTAAGAGGAAATGGAGTTCCCCATATCAGCACAGGAGTCCTACAAGGTTGTTTACTTGTTCCATTATCATTTCTAGTAGCTAAAGACTAGGTGATGAAAAACACGACACAAGATCAGAAAAAGGAAAACAATGGACCCTGACCACCCATCTTCCGGACAAAGACTATGGGGATGACTTATGACTACTTTCAACCACTCACGCTCAGATGCAGAAGACAATGGACAGGCTTAAAATGAATGCAGAAATTCTCGGGCTAAAGGTTAACATAGGGAAGACCCAAAGGAATGAAAATCAATCCCAACAACAGGGAACAGGTAACAAACAGGTAACGCTGGAGGACAAAAGCACAGAAGTGGAAGAGTTGACCTGATCTGTTGGGAAGGTGTCGTGACACGGACCCACAACGGGGGGCGTTAATGAACGGACAATGGATAAGCCAAAAAGTAACAATTTAATGTTGTGAATCTTACGAAATACAGACAATGACAGAGAATGTGGATCGTTAATCATACACAAGGTGACATGTGGGCAGGCTCGAAGATAGAAGACGTCTGGCAAGAGAAGAGCCGGATCCCACACAGCTTCCACCGCCAACTGATCTGAAGAACACTGGAGCCGCCAAGCCCTGCGCCCCAGGTGGCCACTGTCTTCAGCAGTCAGACCCGGTACTGCTGGCAGAAACAGAAACAGTTAATGGTGGGTGTGTGAATACACACCCAGCAATCTTACAGTGCTTAATTCCTCCAGGAGGGAAAACCTCCACCTCCAGTAACACACACTCATACAGCTCCTGGAAAACCACTTGTCTGGTTGGGGTGTGAGGCGAAGCCGTCGCAGTCCACACCAAACGCCAATGCAGCAGACAAGGACACGTCGCAGGAAAACGGCTGTAAATGAGATCAGACTTTGTTTATTTAGGATGCAGCAGAGAAGTTACCTGAATGGTAGCTGATTTCTCGGCGGGAAGGTGGAGTTGCAGTCCGGCTTTTATGGAGGATGTGGTTGATGAGTGGATGAGTGACAGCTGGTGTTGATGATGTGTGACAGCTGTCACTCCCAGTAGTTCCGACGCCCTCTCGTGCTTGAAGCCCGCACTCCAAGCAGGGCACCATCTGGTGGTGGAGGGCCAGCAGTACCTCCTCTTCAGCGGCCCACACAACACTGATCAGTGCAAATGGAGAAGCTGAACAAGACATTTCTGCCAGAACTGGAAAGCCAAGACATGCCTTTGCCACCTAGAAGCCAATCCGGAGGTCAAAGCAAATCTCAATACAGACAAAAATAAGGATTTTCAACTCAAACATCAAGTCCATTTTACTCTATGGAGGGGAAACCAAAAAATACTAAAAGCCTCAAAACAAACTGTAAAGATTTTTACACAGATGTCAGATAGTCATTCAATACTCAGAATTTGGTGTCCAAACAAGACAGAATTATGACAAATAGGACAAAGTGAGATTAGAACAGAATTCAAGGAGATAAAGTGGAAATGGATCAAGCACACCCTCAGAAAACAAGTTACCATCACAAGGATAGCATTATATTACAACCAATGTTGCCACAGTTACTTTGAAAAAGTAATCCGATTACCAATTACTGATTACTCATTGAAAAGTAACTTAGTTACTTTACTAATAACTCAGTTTTAAAAGTAACTAAGTTAGATTAGTAATTACTTTTTTAGTTACTTTCAGTTGCTGCTGACAACACCACACCGACCCACCCACCCACCCCCCCACCCCCCGCCACACCCGTCCGCCACCTCAACATGAAAATGATAACCCGTTTTTAGGGGAGGTGGTGATCTAGTGGTTAAGGCGTTGGGCTTGAGACCAGAAGATCCTTGGTTCAAATCCCAGCCTGACTAGAAAATCAGTCAGGGCCCTTGGGCAAGATCTTTAATCCCCTGTTGCTCCCGGTGTGGTGAGCGCCTTGTATGACAACACCCTAACATCGGGGTGAATGTGAGGCATTATTTGTAAAGCGCTTTGAGCATCTGATGCAGATGGAAAAGCGCGATATAAATGCAGTCCATTTACCATTTAGCCAATACTCACTTTGTAGTCACCGTTTCTTAACTTCAGTGAACATAAATACTTATTTAATAAAAAATAAAATAAAGACACCATTCTTGAACTCATATTTAAATGGTGACAGCACTGTAACAGTAAAATTTACCATTTCTAACCTACATTGTTTATAAATGTAACTATTAAATTCTTTCTAAACATTTTAGTTGTTGAAATTATTATTATTAAGTGGTATTAGTAGTAGTAATAGTTTGAAAAAATGCCTTCAAAAGTGGACCTTTAATCTAGGGCTGTTGTGGGGACCCATATCGCCCCCATCCCTTCCCGCATGGATCCGCCCCGGTTTGCTGTTTGAGCAGGAAGAATGGATAGCGTTTATTTATGCAGAAAACATGACCAGATTGACAGGTAAGAAGGTTTTATCATCGTTTTTTATGTCATGTTGTCCTCAGAAAGAGATTTGAACGCATTTGGGTGGAAAAAAGTGCTAGTAGTTGCGCGTCATGGATCAGCTGTTTTTAAGGAGGACACGCACAGAGCGGCAGAGAGTTTTAAAGAAAAAAAACTTAAAAATGTCTTTGTAAAACCATAGCTCTGAGCCCTTTGACAGACAACTGTTCTTCAACTCGGACCTGAGCTGCACAGCGGATGCAGCTCTGTGCGGCAGCTCGCTAAAAGTGAGCAGTTCAGACCTCAGCCTGCATCTCATTGGGATGCCTGTTTTAAAGCTGTGATCGACCCACAATACAAAAATAACAGTAACGCACAGTGACTCGGAGAAGTAACTTTAATCTTATTACTGATCTGGAAAGATTAATTGTAATTTAACTACACATTTTTTCTCAGAAACTGTCACACATTACAATTTCATTTATTTTGTAATTTACTTACAGGTAGATAGTTACTTCCCAACACTGGATACAAAAGACCACATCTGATAATTTTATGTGATGACTGGATAAATGTAAAAAATGTCATACAAAATAGTGCAGTTCAAGGAAGCAGTCACCGAACATTTGACAAAACTATGAAACTTGCCAACACACTGTGAGTCAGAACTAACCACAGAAATGTCACTGATATACAAACATAATTAGTGTGGATTATCCGTTTATTCAACTCACAACAGTAAAATGAACCAGCATAGGTTTGAGACACAGCGAGAGCTCGGAAACAGAGTGTAAACACACCATATTTCAGCAGTCGTCAAAGCCACAGCAGTGTTCTCCATCAGGGGAAAGCAATAACTCTGACCTCAGCCTGTTATTTTGGTAATGGCTAATGAGCAAGGGCTTGTTTCCGATTAGCTCCTAATGTTACTTGCACAGACTGTTGCCTTGTTTCCATATATATTGAGTTATCCCTTAATGAGCCCCACTGGCAGCTTTGAACGCTGCTGAAATAACTGATTTACTTACAATCAGCCTTCTTGGAGCCCTCAATCAAATACACAATATTAATACTGCCATTTAGCTCAGTTACCGTCTAATCCCAAACGTCATCAGTGCATATGCATGTTTCACTGAATTAGTCCATCGTCTGAAACAGTCTGATTCAAGAAAGAATTCAGCAAATATCAGCAGATGAGATCATAAATGCTGCAGGTGGGTCATGTTTGCTGGACGTGAAGTTTATGGAGTTCATAATCTCTTTTCTTACAAATTAGTTAATCATCTGAACTGTGATGAACGTGCAAAAAAGTATATGTTGAAAGCAGTGTTGTAACGTAACAAATTAGAAATACTTTGTTATTGTACTTAAGTAGAATTTTAACGTATCTGTACTTCATTTACATTTCTGGCGACTTTCACTTTTACTCCACTACGTCTCTTCAATAAAATGTATACTTTTACTCCGATACATTTCCCTTAAACATCTTCGTTACTTGTTACTACAATATAAAAATAGAAGAAATTTGATTGGGCAATGCCTGTGGTGAAAGTTAACCGAAGAGCAGCTGTACACCGGGCAGAGATCCAGTCCTCTGCAGCCAGAGCAGAACGCCTTCCACTGATAAAACTGGCCGGCGTGACTGTTTCAAACGGAAAAATTATCATTTCTCTACATTGATTGTGGACACGCTGGTTCTGATTTAGAAACAGCGCGTCCACAATTTATTCATCACCCGTTTAAAGATGTCAATTATGACTACCAGGATTCTGATGTTGCAGGTAAGAAAAGAGTCTTCCACCCTTTAATTGATTTTTTTTTTGTTTCTTCGGTAACGTGCACTGAAAAAACAAACTTTTGGGGCTAGTAAAATATATTAAATTGGCTTTAATAATTTCTACATTGTAATATCAAGATTCTAGGACAACTAGAATTTCCTAAGTAACACCAAAAATATTTACACACTTTATTCATGTGATAAATGCACTGTGTGGGAAAAGTAACTTTTAATATGAATTTGGTGGTCATATTTAAGCGGTTTATAGTCATAACATAACAACGGGAAAATAGCGAGTAAATTTTAATCTGAAAAATCCATCTGGGTGCGGGGGAACGATGGATGAGACACCGGAAGTCAAGCAAGGCACCATGGGCGTTGGGAGGCCACGCACGAGACGGAGGAGAGGTGTGAGTGGGCGCATTACTTGGAGTTGCGATGCAGGTGTACATCAGAATTGAGCCGTAAGTTTCACTCTTTCTGTTTAAATGCGTTTTTGTGATTATGTTGACTCGTGTAATATGACGTGAACAACTATTAAATTCGAAATCATCAGGCGGAGGTTTACCTGTTGGGCATGTTCAAATGATAGCTGCGCTCACAGCCGCTTTATAGCATAAATACTTTACACGCAGCCTGGGTTATCGTACTTAGCGTTAGTTTGGCGTACTAGTTACTGTACTTTACAGCAGTTGAGCGAATGGAAATTCAGTTTAACGTAGTTAAAGTTTCGACCATTCTGTAAGTCAGACGTCGGGATATGTCACGTGATCTGCAGCGCGCCGTCGTTGCCATTAAGTGAAATGGAAGGGTGAAGGGCCTTTGCAGGCGTCAGACGCGGCAAGTGCCGAAGGCATTGCGGAGACATCGCAAATCGTTCTAAAAAGCATTATTTTCAATGAGACACATCGCTTTTTTGACACGGCAGATACGTCGTGGGGAGCGCGCATTGCTGCCGTGGTGAAAGTTCAACCCAATCCAACTTTGGCCGCACAGTCTCACGCGCGCCATTATCTTAGCTTATGGGAAGCTAAAAGTTGACGCTCTTGTTTTGGCTATCCAGTTTTGGATATTCTGTGTTTGTGCGCACCTGTGGCCGACGTGCTTGATGAATTCCTGCGCAGAAAGTAGTTCCAGATAATTGATATATTCCGGTGAGATAATGAGTATATCTCATCTAAATTAATTCAAAAATTTACCATTAATAAAATTATGAAGATAACTGAAGTTTCAAGAGTGGCTGTAATAACTATTTAAGAAACTCAAAGTTTATGACCAACTTCACCTGTTATTGCTTAAGCAGATTGTAAACATTGACACAATGGAGTTTGATGCAGAAGATACAATTGGAATGGTTTGATGACCATTTACAGATGGTGATGAAAGACTTTGGTGATAACTTCGTGTTAAAGTCAGAACAAGAAGCTGCACTGAAACAGATCTATCAGAGAAGAGACATTCTGTGTGTTGTCGCTCCATTAAGAGCAGCGCACCGAGCAGGGTGCTTTCACCACTGTGAGCTGTGACGTAGCTTTGCGCTGTCCACTAGAAACGAGGCATCAGGACAAGACACTGCAGACTTCAGTGCAGAAACCACTGATCTGTATAAAACAGTTATAAAGAGATCAGTGGCAGAACAAAGTTGCAGAATGGCTCATTTATATGCAGCAGTTTTCTGAAGAAAATCCTTGCAATTTTTTTTTTTACATCATCATCATATAGTAAAAAAGAGTCTTTAGAAACCTTTCTTCATCTGTAAACTAAACCATAATTTACCTGTTATTTCAGATTAGATCAACTTGTGTTTAACATAAGGAACCTTGGACACTTATTTTTAGACATATAAAATAACATTATAAAACAAGAACATCACGCCGACTTACAGAATACTGTAACTTTTAATTTTACTGAATGTATTTTAACTTGTGGCTACGTCATCTGTGTTGTGTGTGGGCCGCCAGAAGAGGAGGTACTGCTGGCCCACCACCAGTGGGCGCTCTGCCTGAAGTGCGGGCTTCAGGCACGAGAGGGCGCTGCCGCCATGGACACAGCCGGGGGTGACAGCTGTCGCTCATTACCTCTTGACAGCTGTCACCCATCTACTCAACATCATCTCACTCCATAAAGACCAGACGTCATCTCCACCTCGTTGCCGAGATATCATACTTCATTGGAGGTAATATCCTCAGCCTTTTGTAAATCTGTTTATTGTGAGTGTTTGCAGGAGAACCGGTCGTTTCTGAGGAGGCTGTGCAAGACGGCGCTCCTTTTCAGCTGAGACCGCTGCATCGCGCTGAGTGTGAGGTGGAGGTGGCATTCCCACCGTTATTGTTACTGGGTGTACACACACCCACACTTGACTGTCTTTGTTCTTCGCCAGCAGTACCAGATCCGACAGTCGGGGACGGTGATCACCTGGGAATTCGGGACTTGGCGGCTCCAGTATTCACCAGGTTCTGGGGCGGCGGAAATCGTGTGGTTCCGGCTCTCCTCAGGACAGACGTCTTCTATCCTCGAGCCTGCCCACACGTCACCTTTGTGTATTGACTGTTGTGATATTCTGAGATTGTCTGTATGTTCGTTGTGCACATTCACAACATTAAATTGTTATATTTTGGCTCATCTATTGACCATTCATTTGCGCCCCCTGTTGTGGGTCCGTGTCACTACACTTTCCCAACAGGATATCTCGGCCAGCGTCATGGACTCCGAGGGTCATCACCCGGCTGTTGAACGACCAATGGGAGAGCAGGGAGCGCAGGCGTCTGCAGGAGACGTGATTGGTGAGCTGCAGCACATTCTCACCGCCTTTATGGCTCGGTTGGATCAAATGGCTGAGCAAAACATCCTCCTGAACCGCAGGGTGGAGGCTCTCTCCGCACAGATGGCGGCGAGCGCTCAGGGCGCTGCTGCAGCTCGTCCTCCTGCCGACCCTGTGCAGGATATAAATGTTCCAGTGGTGGTTCAACAACCCCTCCCACCATCCCCTGAAGCATACATAAGCCCTCCTGAGCCGTACGGAGGTTGTGTGGAGACGTACGCGGACTTTCTTATGCAGTGTTCGCTCGTCTTCGCACAACGTCCCGTCATGTACGCGTCAGAAGCTAGTAAAATAGCTTATGTGATTGCTCTGCTTCGGGGTAAAGCACGCGCCTGGGCTACGGCGCTCTGGGAACAGAACTCACGGTTGTTATCAGCATACACTGGGTTTGTGGGGGAGTTCAGAACAGTGTTTGATCACCCTAACAGAGGAGAGACCGCTTCAACAGTGCTGCTGTCAATGAGACATGGACGCGAGAGCATCGCGGCTGCGAGGTCCGGCTGGAATAACGTTGCGCTCCGCGCCGCCTTCATAAACGGACTGTCGTTGGTTCTGAAGGAGCAGCTGGTAGCTAAGGAGGAACCGCGGGATTTAGATGGGCTTATCGATCTCGTTATACGGTTAGACAATCGGTTGGAGGAACGCCGTCGGGAGCGAGGCGAAGGACGTGACCGGATACGCGCCGCCCCTCTCCCTTCCGGGTTCGAAAAGGGGCCGCCCTCCCCACGCTCCACAGCCGCAGCGCTTTGTGGGGCAACAGCTCCCCCTGCTGACGTTGTTAGGGAAATGCACAGGGCCAAAATGGGGAGGCTGATCCGTGGAGAGTGTTTTCTCTGCAGCTCAACTGAGCACACACAGAGAAACTGCCCCAAACGGCCAAAACGACAACACTCGCCCTTAGAGACTGGGCTAAGGGGGGGTCAAAACATTCAAGTAAGACACACACAAATTGCCACACGACTCCCAGTCACAATCCTGAGCGGGGATTTAACCCTTCAAGCCCGAGCACTGGTGGACACGGGGTCAGAAGGGAATCTGCTAGACAGCAGATGGGCAAGGGAGGTAGGGCTCCCTCTGGTGGTGCTTCCTTCGCCATTGCAGGTGCGGGCACTAGATGGCACCCTCCTCCCTTTACTCACACACAAGACACAACCAGTAACTCTGGTGGTGTCTGGAAACCATCGGGAGGAGATTGAGTTTTTTGTAACTCCTTCTACCTCCCGCGTGATTTTGGGCATCCCATGGATGTTGAAGCACAATCCCCGGATTGATTGGCCGTCTGGGGTGGTGGTTCAGTGGAGTGAAACCTGCCATCGGGGGTGTTTAGGATCCTCGGTTCCTCCCGGTTCACAGGCTAAGGAGGAGGTCAAAGTCCCTCCCAATCTGACGGCAGTGCCGGTTGAGTACCACGATCTTGCTGACGTCTTCAGCAAGGATCTGGCACTCACCCTTCCCCCGCACCGTCCGTACGATTGTGCCATTGATTTGGTTCCAGGCGCTGAGTTCCCATCCAGCAGGCTGTACAACCTCTCACAACCTGAGCGCGAATCAATGGAGACCTACATCCGGGACTCATTAGCTGCCGGGCTGATCCGGAACTCCACCTCCCCGATGGGGGCAGGTTTCTTTTTTGTGGGCAAGAAAGATGGCGGACTCCGTCCATGCATTGATTACAGGGGCTGAATGAGATTACGGTTCGCAACCGATACCCGTTGCCATTGTTAGATTCCGTGTTCACCCCCCTGCATGGAGCCAAAATCTTTACTAAGCTGGATCTTAGAAATGCGTATCACCTGGTTCGGATCCGAAAGGGAGACGAATGGAAGACGGCATTTAACACCCCGTTAGGTCACTTTGAGTACCTGGTCATGCCGTTCGGCCTCACCAACGCCCCCGCGACGTTCCAAGCCTTGGTTAACGACGTCTTGCGGGACTTCCTGCACCGATTCGTCTTCGTATATCTGGACGATATTCTCATCTTTTCTCCGGATCCTGAGACCCATGTCCAGCATGTACGTCAGGTCCTGCAGCGGTTGTTAGAGAACCGACTGTTTGTGAAGGGCGAGAAGTGCGTGTTTCACCGCACGTCTTTGTCCTTCCTGGGGTTTATAATCTCCTCCAACTCCGTTGCCCCTGATCCGGCCAAGGTTGCGGCGGTGAGAGATTGGCCCCAACCAACAAGCCGTAGGAAGCTGCAACAGTTCCTCGGTTTCGCTAATTTCTATAGGAGGTTCATTAAGGGCTACAGTCAGGTAGTTAGCACCCTGACAGCCCTGACCTCTCCAAAAGTCCCCTTCACCTGGTCGGATCGGTGCGAAGCCGCGTTCAAGGAGTTGAAACGACGGTTCTCTACTGCGCCAGTTTTGGTGCAGCCCGACCCTAGCCGCCAGTTCATAGTTGAAGTGGACGCCTCTGACTCAGGGATAGGAGCCGTGCTGTCCCAGAGCGGAGAGACCGATAAGGTTCTTCACCCGTGTGCCTACTTTTCACGCAGGTTGACCCCGGCTGAACGGAACTATGACGTCGGCAATCGAGAACTCCTTGCGGTGAAAGAGGCTCTTGAGGAGTGGAGACACCTGTTGGAGGGAGCGTCTGTGCCGTTCACGGTTTTCACTGACCATCGGAACCTGGAGTATATCAGGACCGCCAAGCAGCTGAACCCCAGGCAAGCCCGCTGGTCACTGTTCTTCGGGCGTTTTGACTTCTGGATCACCTATCGCCCCGGGACCAAGAACCAGAGGTCGGATGCCTTGTCCCAGGTACACGAAGAGGAGGTCAAAACTGCACTGTCGGATCCACCGGAGCCCATCCTGCCTGAGTCCACTATCATGGCCACCCTCACCTGGGACGTGGAGAAGACCGTCCGGGAGGCCCTGGCACGGAGCCCGGACCCAAGAACAGGTCTGAAGAACCGTCTGTACGTCCCACCAGAGGCCAGAGCTGCAGTCTTGGACTTCTGTCACGGTTCCAAGCTCTCCTGTCATCCAGGGGTGCGAAGGACCGTGGCAGTTGTCCGGCAGCGCTTCTGGTGGGCGTCTATGGAGGCAGACGTCCGGGAATATATCCAGGCCTGCACCACCTGTGCCAGGGGCAAGGCAGTACACACGAAGCCCCAAGGACTCCTCCAGCCGCTGCCGGTGACTCATCGCCCCTGGTCCCACATCGGCCTGGATTTCGTCACGGGCCTCCCGCCGTCCCAGGGCAACACCACCATCTTCACGATAGTGGACCGTTTCTCCAAAGTGGCCCACTTCGTGGCCCTCCCGAAGCTCCCAACAGCCCAGGAGACAGCAGACCTCCTGGTCCACCACGTTGTCCGTCTGCATGGGATACCCTCCGCAATCGTCTCAGATCGTGGTCCCCAGTTCTCCTCACACGTCTGGAGGAGCTTCTGCAGGGAACTGGGGGCCACCCTGAGCCTCTCGTCCGGGTACCATCCACAGACGAACGGACAGGCAGAGCGGGTCAACCAGGAACTGGAACAGACCCTCCGCTGCGTCACATCCGCGCACCCGACGGCCTGGAGTAACCATCTGGCCTGGATCGAGTATGTGCATAACAGCCAGGTGTCTTCGGCCACCGGCCTCTCCCCATTTGAGGTGTGTTTGGGGTATCAGCCCCCGTTGTTTCCCGTGGTGGAGGGAGAGGTCGGTGTGCCCTCGGTCCAGGCCCACCTGCGGAAGTGCCGTCGGGTGTGGTGCTCCGCCCGCTCTGCCTTGTTGAAGGCCCGGACGAGGGCGAAGACCCATGCAGACCGCCGGCGATCCCCGGCCCCTCCTTACCAGCCCGGGCAGGAGGTGTGGCTTTCCACGAAGGACATCCCCCTCCAGGTGGACTCCCCGAAACTTCAGGACAGGTACATTGGCCGCTTCAAGATCCTCAAAGTCCTCAGTCCTGCCGCAGTGAAGCTCCAACTCCCGGCTTCACTGCGGATCCATCCGGTTTTCCACGTGTCACGTATCAAACCTCATCACACCTCACCCCTCTGTGCTCCCGGACCGGCGCCCCCTCCTGCTCGGATCATCGACGGGGGGCCGGCTTGGACGGTGCGCCGGCTCCTGGACGTCCGTCGGATGGGTCGGGGGTTCCAGTACTTGGTGGACTGGGAGGGGTATGGACCCGAAGAACGCTCCTGGGTGAAGAGGAGCTTCATCCTGGATCCGGCCCTCCTGGCCAACTTCTACCGTCGACACCCCAACAAGCCGGGTCGGGCGCCAAGCGCCTGTTGAGGGGGGGGTCCTGTTGTGTGTGGGCCGCCAGGAGAGGAGGTACTGCTGGCCCACCACCAGTGGGCGCTCTGCCTGAAGTGCGGGCTTCAGGCACGAGAGGGCGCTGCCGCCATGGACACAGCCGGGGGTGACAGCTGTCGCTCATTACCTCTTGACAGCTGTCACCCATCTACTCAACATCATCTCACTCCATAAAGACCAGACGTCATCTCCACCTCGTTGCCGAGATATCATACTTCATTGGAGGTAATATCCTCAGCCTTTTGTAAATCTGTTTATTGTGAGTGTTTGCAGGAGAACCGGTCGTTTTTGAGGAGGCTGTGCAAGACGGCGCTCCTTTTCAGCTGAGACCGCTGCATCGCGCTGAGTGTGAGGTGGAGGTGGCATTCCCACCGTTATTGTTACTGGGTGTACACACACCCACACTTGACTGTCTTTGTTCTTCGCCAGCAGTACCAGATCCGACAGTCAGGGACGGTGATCACCTGGGAATTCGGGACTTGGCGGCTCCAGTATTCACCAGGTTCTGGGGCGGCGGAAATCGTGTGGTTCCGGCTCTCCTCAGGACAGACGTCTTCTATCCTCGAGCCTGCCCACACGTCACCTTTGTGTATTGACTGTTGTGATATTCTGAGATTGTCTGTATGTTCGTTGTGCACATTCACAACATTAAATTGTTATATTTTGGCTCATCTATTGACCGTTCATTTGCGCCCCCTGTTGTGGGTCCGTGTCACTACACTTTCCCAACAATCTGGGCTACTGTAATCCACCTCTGCGGATAGCTACAGAGGCTAAAGTAGAAATAACTCAGTCGTTAGGTTTTATGGAGGTTGTGTTTTTCACAGTGGAAACACACTTTTAATATTAGCCAGTGAATGATCCGCCATCTTCCCAGATAACAGCTATTTGAATTTTGAGCGTGGCGTAATGGCCGTGAGCAACTTGTGATCTGAGGCAAAGCTCCAGATCTCTCTCTCGCTGTTCTTTAATGTATACTTAAAAATTGAGCATTGTAATTATTCTATTATTAATAACCATTTTATTTCATTTTTAGGGCAAGGAGAACACTGGTGTCATCAAACGGCCTGAAAAAGTAATGATATGGTTGTGTAAGAATTGCAGCTATAGAACATCAACACGTTTACAACTCTTAAAGTATTATAGGTTGAAATATTTACCCACTGGTCGGGCACTGCCATGCTTGTACTCAGATTGTCCTTGTTCTTTCAAAAGTTGGGGTGCACTTCGCACACATATATCAAGGGATCACGTACAAACTGAACAATTAGAGCATAGTGTTTCATTTTGTTGTCTTCTCTGTAATTCACCTAATTTTGACACAGAGAGGCAATATTTTGAACACCTGGGAGTTCATCTGAAAAAACACGAAACTGTTTGTTGTGTTTTTAAAGACTGTAATTACAGTACAAATATATATTCAACCTTTGCATCACATAAAAGTAGGAAGCACAATCCTCACTGCCTTGAAGATTTTAAACACACCGTATTTCAGACATACTCAATTCAGACAACAGAAGATAGTTGTCAGTTGGTTGATGAAAGTGACATTTCATCTGATGAAACACTTGTCAATGAGGGTGAAGATTTAGGTAAAGTAATTGTTAATCATCTTGCTTCATTGTTACTTAAATTAAACTGCATCTTCAATGTTCCAAATAGATGTATAGATGAGATTGTAGAGGAGCTCCAATTCATTAGTTGTTCATCATCTACACCTGTTATAAAAAATATTGTAACTAACACATTAAAAAACCATAACTGCACTGTTGATGGCTTGGTCATCAAAGATTTGGTAAATAGCATTTGCCAGTTAAATCCTCTTGGCTCAGCCTTAAGTGAAAAAGGTCCTCTTGGTACAGCATTCCAAACTTCACTGCCTACCCAACTGGTCTTCAAATACTGGCAGTTGTAGAGGCTTTAATTCAAAAGCATCTTTGTCTCAGGGAACCTACAACATCATTTTCAGGCATGTATGGATGGCATCAGCGTCTTAAATACAAGATGGCTAATTACCGTACAAAAATGAAAGACGTGATATACCTTGTCCTGAGCTCGACATCAACGCCTTGAAAAGGAAATCCCCTGGTGAGAAAAATCCTGCAAAACATTGCAAGAGACCAAAGAGGGTAGAGGTCAACTACCTACCTCCAGATCCACCTGGAGAAAGTAGCGACAGTCTCCAGATTGAGAGACGGGAGCTTCTTCTTGAGGTTAAAAAGAAGAACAACACAAAGTTGATTCAGGAAAAGATGGCCAAAACGTTCTCCTGTCGAAGGCTTGAGGTTGTGAGTGGTAGTCCAGCCGTTGCTGATTTTAAAGAAAGATGGCCTGCTTTGTTTTGTGAAGCTGAGGTAGGTGAAGCTATTGCAACAAAACATACAGAAAATGCATTGGTTTTCCATTGTTGCTATTAAACACGGGTGTGCTTGTGAATCTTGTCATTTCACATTAAGGAAGAATTCAGGAGAATTACGACAATCTCTTTGGAACATACCTTCATGTCCAAACTGGACTACTATACACCTAAACTGATTGCCTTGATGAAAATTAAGGGAGGTGTCCTGGGGAACAAGCTGAGGCCATTACTCGACAAACTAAGTCAGGTGTGTAGAGCTGTACATGGCCCAGATTTTTGTCAGAACATAACTGACTGGTCAATTCAAAGATTTGCAGATGTGTGGCACTATTTTCCTCTATTGTTACACGAGTATGTTCCTTGAACTATGTATGCTTTTGCATTTTGTTAGTTCATTGTGTATGAGTCATAGTTCTTTATTGGCACAATTTCAATTTTTTGACAGAACCAAGGCATTGAGATGAGACGTGAAACTGTGCTCCGTGGCCTCATAGTCTACCTTGGAGAGAAAGAAGAGGAACCATTTGAAGATTGCCTGGTAAAGCATGGTTTCTTAAAACACCACAAACTTTTAACCCTCATACCCTGTTTTGAAATAGTTGTGTTGTTACTATTAAGGGACAGGTGTCCTTTTTTAAAAACACTATGAATATGTAATATGTTAGTTTTTCACTTTTAAACATTTTAATCAACTTTAGCCTTAATCATGAATATTAAATATTAATTTCAGAATTTTAACCCTTTAAATGCCAGTGTTTGTGACATCATCACAAATTCTCATTAAAAAAACACACATTAATATTTTCAATATACTGAATGCAAAGTGGTTCTTGGGGGCATTATATAATACAAAGAAATGGAAAAATTCTATTGACATATGACATATTTATAGTGTTTTTGAAGACACTTTTGTTCCTTAATGTTAACAAAGTAACTATTTTGGTTACACAGTGTAAAAATGGTCTAAAATTTAAATTCAACAAATTATTATCAGGGCTATGAAAACTTAGTGGATCCGAAGAATTCTGCGGATTTCATTGGGGGGGGGTGGGTAGTGTTCTACTCTGTGATCATCACTGAGTTATGAAAATGCCTGTCGCAAAGCGTTCTTTTTTTTATAACATTGTGCAAGTTTTATAAGTCCACGGACAATGATCTGTGTGTTACAGATACAAATCTGTGTCCTCGGATCCGAGGATATCAGTGGAGAAAAATGACTCTCAAAGCCTGGCTGTTGTGACAGTTGTCGTAAAGCGAGGCTGGTTGGCTGCTACGGCGATGCTGTGTGGCTGCTCCATGACGCTGATCTTTAAGCTAAACATACCATGTAGACATCGCATACTTTAAGAGCCATCAAGTTTTTAAAAGGCGAATTTTGTGCCATGTCTGTGTCACGGAGTGATGTCAGAGAGAGGGTCAATGGTGAGAAACATGGTGTGAAAAAGTTTAATAAAGACAAGAATCTGTGGAATTGGAGCTGGATTGAATTTAAAGTTTGTCGTCATGAACATATAAAAGAAACTGGAAAAGTGAGCTGCATCTTGTGCCCCCAGGAAACATGGTAATAATTTTTTTTTCCTCTGGAAAATAAATATTGTGCTGTTTAAACAGGATTTCAGACAAGATTATGTGACTTTATTTTTTTAATTGATGTAGACTTTCATTAGAAAAAGACATTGTGGCTATGAATGGATTTACAGGAATTTATGCAAAGACATACAGTGGCTTGCAAAAGTATTCATACCATTGGTATTTCACAAATTTTAATTTGTTTATCCCATTTCAAATAGAAAAAAAATACAAAAAATACAAATTTTTAAAATGATCTGAACTGAAAGCAAATCTCCACAACTTGATATAAATTAATTAAAAATATAAAAGCCAAGATGATGGGTTGCATAAATAATGGGCCCCTTTAGTATACCTGTAAATGAATTTTATTGCCAGTTTTCTTCAGACAAGTCAGGATGGATACATGAACATTTCCAAGTTACTGAATATGTTTTGAAGTTTATTTACATCAGTTATGAAGAAATACAGTATGACATGCTATGGTAAATCTGTGTGGAGTAGACGGTTCTCAAAAACTGAGTGACTGTGCAAGAAGAAGAGTGAGGAAAGCCACCAAGACACCCAGAAGAAGTTGCAGGCTTCTGTGGCTGTGACTGGAGAAATTGTTCACAGTGCATGTTTTGCATACTGTATCCCCAGTTATGTAGCTTCACGATGAAGTGATACAGAGGAGGGTTTTATTAAAAAGAAGACCTGAAAGTTGAGATGCAATTTGCCAGAAGGTACATCTGAGATGCAAGCCTAGATTTAATGTTTTGGTGAAAGAAAATGCTCCTGTATACCACTTCAACAGGAAGCTGTGGGGATACAAAAGGCAAAACATGCACTGTGCGCAATTTCTCCAATCACAGCCACAGAAGCCTATAATTTCTTCTGGGTGTCTTGGTTTTCCTCACGCTTCTTCAGTTTTTCAGAACTGTCTACTCCACACAGATTTACCATAGAGTGCCAAACTGTTTGTATTTCTTCATAACTGATGGGAATAAAGTCCAAGACATATTCAGTGACTTGGAAATGTTCATGTATCCATCCACTGGCTTGTCTGAAGAAAACTTGCAATCAAACTGATTATTTACAGGTATTATACCAAAGGGGCCCATTAATTATGGAACCCATCATCTTGGCTTTATATTTTTTATTAATTTATATGAAGTTGTTGAGATTTGCTTTCAGTTTGAGTCTAAGGAAGATAACTTTAGAAATTTTTATTTTTTGTAATCGAAATGGCATAAACAAATTAAAATTTGTGAAATACCAAGGGTATGAATACTTTTGCAAGGCACTGTAAGTGACTTTTTTACCATAAGGTATGTTATTGATAATTTTCAAAATATTCTACAAGTTTTAGGTGTGGTTTTTGAAACGCTTTAATTCCGTCTTCATAAATTTAATGTAGTTTAATTGTTCTGCGTTATTGCATAATTTGGTTTACAATTAAAAGGAAAATCATTCCAGGTCCTGCTTCCATGTCATACTGTTATTTCAACATTATCACTGACAGTTCAAATGAAAGTTGCACTTCTTTTGAGAATTTTATTTTTTCTTCCAGGAGATGCTGAAAATGTATCATTACATACAAAATTAATTTGGTTTCTGGGGCCCCACAAGCCATAAACAAATGGCTGATCCTCTGATTTCACAATTTTTATTACACATCCCTGATTATACAGTGGTATGTAAAAGTTTGGGCACCCCTGGTGATTTCAATGATTTTACTTTATAAATTATTGGTTGTTTGGATCAGCAATTTCAGTTAAATATATCATATCACAAATGAACACAGTGATATTTGAGAAGTGAAATGAAGTTTATAGGATTTACAGAAAGTGTGCAATTCTTTAAACAAAATTAGGCAGGTGCATAAATTTGGGTACCCCAACAGAAAAAAAAATACATCAGTATTTAGTAGATAATCCTTTAGCAGGAATAACAGCCTCTAAACATTTCCTATAGCTTCAAATGAGAGTCTGGATTCTGGTTGAAGGTATTTTGGACCATTCTTCTTTACAAAACATCTCAAAATTGTTGGTTTCCTAGCATGGACAGCCCGCTTAAAATCACACCACAGATTTTCAATAATATTCAGGTCTGGGGACTGAGATGGCCATTCCAGAACGTTGTACTTGTTCCTTTGCATGAATGCCTTAGTAGATTTTGAGCAGTGTTTAGGGTCGTTGTCTTGTTGAAAGATCCAGCCCCAGCACAACTTCAACTTTGTCACTGATTCATGAACATTGTTTTCAATCTGCTGATATTGACTGGAATCCATGACCTGCACTGGCCACACAGCATGATGGAACTACCTCCAAATTATACTGTAGGTAGCAAGTGTTTTTCTTGGAATGCTGTGTTCTTTTTCAGCCATGCAAACCACCCCTTGTTATGTCCAAATAACTCAATTTGAGTTTCATCAGTCCACACCATCTTATTCCAAAATGAAGCTGGCTTGTCCAAATGTGATTTAGCATACCTCAAGTGACTGTGGCGTGTATGCAGAAAAGACTTCCTCTGCATTACAGCATCTCTTTGTGCAAAGGGCGCTGTATACGACACTATCTTCAGCAAGATCATGTTGTAGGTCTGTGGGTTGACTGACTGTTTGCACCATCCTTTACTTAGGCTTATCTGATATTTTTCTTGGCCTGCCACTTTGGGCCTTAACTAGTATTGTGCCTGCAGTCTTCCATTTCCTCACTGTGTTCCTCACAGTGGAAACTGACAGCTGAAATCTCTGAGATAGCTTTTTGTATCCTTGCCCTAAACCATGATGTTGAACAGTCTTTGTTTTCCGGTCATTTGAGAGTTGTTTAGAGGCTTCCATGTTGTCACTCATTAAACGAGATGCAAATAGCGGAAACATTTGCAAATGGCCACCTTAAATACCCTTTCTCATGATTGGATTCACCTGTGTAAGGATGTCAGAGGGTCAATGAGCTTACAAAACCAATTTTGTGTTCCAACAATTAGTGCTAAATGTATTCAAAACAATAAAATGACAAGTCCATGCACAGAAAGCAACAATTCTGAGATGTTTTGTAAAGAAGAATGGTCCAAAATACCTTCAACCAGAATCCAGATTCTCATTTGAAGCTATAGGAAAGGTTTAGAGGCTGTTATTTATGCTAAAGGATTATCTACTTGCACCTGCCCAGTTTTGTTTAAATTATTATTGCACACTTTCTGCAAATACTAGAAACATCACTTCATTTCTCAAATATCACTGTGATCGTCTGCTATATGATATATTTAACTGACATTTCTGGTCCAGACAACCAATGATTTATAAAGGAAAATCATGAAAATTATCAGGGGTGCCCAAACTTTTGCATACAACTGTATATGTATTACCTGTAATAATAGCTGCAGATGGCATGAGACATGACCACACATTTAGAACTTTCTGCAGTGGTTATTCAAATTGTAACCTTTACAACTTTACAATGTACTTGCCAGCAGACAACTTTACTGATTAATTTAAATGCCTTTGTTCTGACCAGCAACCCCTTGTTAGTCCTGAGCATACAGCCATCATGTTTTTCCAGCGTTTTTTTTCCAACCTTACTTATTAAATATACACCCACGACAGTGCCAATATCAAGTTCATATACATTGTGTTGATGGAAAAATTGATCAGGATTTTTAAGGCGTTAAACTGCATAGATAGTCTAGCTGGTTTTGGGTGTGTTAATATGCCCCAATATATAAACAAAACATTGACCAATGTTTCACTGCAGATAACGAGGGGAGAATCTGTTTCAAATAAAATGAAATGAATATGATTTCAGGAGGGGATGTTTGGAAACATGCTAATCTCTATTTTCCTAATGCCCCTTTCACATTGGTATATTCGTAGACCTGCGTATTGCGGCGTTGTTTTATTTCAATATGCCGAAATGCGTGAGTAGTCAACCTTTTTCCGTGTTCGTAGATCTGCTTGCAGCTGCGTGTGTTCGCTTTTTAATGTGTGCACACAGGAGTGTGTATCTTGCCGCTATTTAAACCCAATTCACTCCTGTTGGCTGTGCAGAACACATCACTGCACTTGGAAAACAGTGGACTGTATCATGAGGTTTCTTTCCAGTTCCATTACTGCCATGTATGTAGCCAAAGCTGCTAGTTTCTGCCTCTGTGGAGGTGTGCTCTGGTCTCTACTGCACGGTATGGTGCGCGTCAGAAACAGAGTAATTTAACATTATTATTATTATTATTATTATTGTTATTTGTCTTGGTGGATCATTTTCATTGTGTCCAGATGCTGCTGAGTCTGGCTGTGGTAAAGGCTGCTGTGAATGAAGCGCTGTGACTCGTTAAACTTTTAAAGCTCTGGTTGCTCTGATCAGGTCCGCTGATTTGATCTGATCTCAGACATGCAGCAATGATGCTTTTATTTTAAAGAGTCACAGCTCATTTAAGGTTTGATCAGACCTGATCAATCAGGGCATTTGATGAGTGAACCGACATGCAGCGACAAGGCTTTTATTTTAAAGTCACAGGTTTGATCAGGCACACACAGGGACAGACTGTTCTGTTGTTTTTCTGGATTTCTGAGTTGAGGTTCGATTCCCTGTTCTGAGCACACACAGGCGCTGTGGGCTGTGTGATCATGTTCTCCAGCTGATTCCTCTGGATTCACGCACTCAGTTTTTGGTTTTGGACAGAACCGCAGTGTTGCACAGACTTGCATGCAGTAACACTGTGCTGCGCAGACCTGCTTAAAACTGTGTCCAGCCCTCTATGCCAAAGAAAATTAAACGTTTAATTTCTTCCATCCTTCGCGTGTAGCCCTCAACATACTGCTGCACAGGGAGAAAAAAACTCAATGTAGAGCTGCTCATCTCAACATAGATGATACGCCACAATGAGCAACTCTACGAATACGCCAGTGTGAAAGGGGCTTAAAATGTGCATCCACTGATCAGAGTAATGTTTAATAATGGTTGTTTTTAGGGCATATGTAATCTAGAATATTCAAATCACTTAAGTGATTCAAATGGTTCTGTTTTTATTTATTTATTTTTATTTTTTAATAAACTGTATTGTCATTTTATGCAGGAAGACAACCGCAGTGATGCCACTCAGCACATCCTAAAGATTCTGGTTGTCCATGGGCCGGATGGAGAACATCCAGTGGATGTATCCATCTGTCTTGAAGGCCAGGAGATGTTGCCAGGATGCAGCAATGGTGCCAAAGCTTGTGCACTGCTAATGGGACTGATTTATGCCCTCAACCTTGCATACCCCTCACCACTGCGCTACACCTGTGAGGTCTTTCAGAAACTTTTCTTGGAACTGGATGGGATTAAGTTATCCCAAAAGTGCAAGCTTTAAAGTTGAAATTGTTGTCTTAAATTTTGTAGCCAAGGAAACGGTATATAACAGGGGTGGGCAATGAGGGCTGAGACACTGCAGGTTTTCCTTGCAACCAATCACCTCAGCAGGTGGGTTGCTGATGAGCATAAACATCTGATTGTCAATGAAATCACCTGCTGAGACACCTGATGGTCAATGAAATCACCTGCTGAGACACCTGATTGTCACTGAAATCACCTGCTGAGACACCTGATGGTCAATGAAATCACCTGCTGAGACACCTGATGGTCAGTGAAATCACCTGCTGAGACACCTGATTGTCACTGAAATCACCTGCTGAGACACCTGATGGTCAATGAAATCACCTGCTGAGACACCTGATTGTCACTGAAATCACCTGCTGAGACACCTGATTGTCAATGAAATCACCTGCTGAGACACCTGATGGTCAATGAAATCACCTGCTGAGACACCTGATTGTCACTGAAATCACCTGCTGAGACACCTGATGGTCAGTGAAATCACCTGCTGAGACACCTGATTGTCACTGAAATCACCTGCTGAGACACCTGATGGTCAATGAAATCACCTGCTGAGACACCTGATTGTCACTGAAATCACCTGCTGAGACACCTGATGGTCAATGAAATCACCTGCTGAGACACCTGATGGTCAATGAAATCACCTGCTGAGACACCTGATGGTCAATGAAATCACCTGCTGAGACACCTGATCGTCACTGAAATCACCTGCTGAGACACCTGATGGTCAATGAAATCACCTGCTGAGACACCTGATTGTCACTGAAATCACCTGCTGAGACACCTGATGGTCAATGAAATCACCTGCTGAGACACCTGATGGTCAATGAAATCACCTGCTGAGACACCTGATTGTCACTGAAATCACCTGCTGAGACACCTGATGGTCACTGAAATCACCTGCTGAGACACCTGATTGTCACTGAAATCACCTGCTGAGACACCTGATGGTCAATGAAATCACCTGCTGAGACACCTGATTGTCACTGAAATCACCTGCTGAGACACCTGATGGTCAATGAAATCACCTGCTGAGACACCTGATCGTCACTGAAATCACCTGCTGAGGTGATTGGTAGTAAGGAAAACCTGCAGTGTCCCACCCCTTCATGACACGATTCCCCACCCCTGGTATATAATCTTAGCTGCCAGTGTTCCCCATGCTTCTCTATCTTACAAAAGACTGAAAAGGCTATAGCATCTTTCTTGGACCCTCTGTTCAGACGGCAGCTTGTTTTTGTTTGTGCGCTTCACTGTCCCTACATTTTGAGGACTTCAGCCTGCTGGCTGGATGTTATCGATGACCAGTTTTGGCCCCCGGGCCATACATTTGATACCCCTGGTTTAAAGTACAATGCCATCGTGCTATTTTGAATGTTGCTGTTGGGCTGTTATATCTGAAGAAAAGTTTTGTTATAATATTTGAAAAGCTAAATGCTGTTATAGTATTTGAAAAGCTTAGTGTTTGAAAAGTGCCGTTATAATATTTGAAGAAAAACAGTTATATTTGGAAAAATGCACTGTTAGAATATTTGAAGAAATGGACTTAGAATATTTGAAGAAAATTTCTGTTATATTTTATGAAAAGCATTACAATATATGAAGAAAGTGCTGTTATATTTTATGAAAAGCACTGTTACAGTATTTAAAGAAAAGTGCCATTATAATACAGGGTGAACACAAAAACACTCCTTGGTTTCAAATATTTATAATATCAAAAGTTACATGAATATTTTTACAATTTTGAAGAAGAATCTGCAATAGAGGAAAAAAAACTTGAGTTTCTATAACTAGATATCAAAATTGTGAAATTATCAATCAACAAATCAATCAATTTTTTTTATATAGCGCCAAATCACAACAAACAGTTGCCCCAAGGCGCTTTATATTGTAAGGCAAGGCCATACAATATTTATGTAAAACCCCAACGGTCAAAACGACCCCCTGTGAGCAAGCACTTGGCTACAGTGGGAAGGAAAAACTCCCTTTTAACAGGAAGAAACCTCCAGCAGAACCAGGCTCAGGGAGGGGCAGTCTTCTGCTGGGACTGGTTGGGGCTGAGGGAGAGAACCAGGAAAAAGACATGCTGTGGAGGGGAGCAGAGATCGATCACTAATGATTAAATGCAGAGTGGTGCATACAGAGCAAAAAGAGAAAGAAACAGTGCATCATGGGAACCCCCCAGCAGTCTACGTCTATAGCAGCATAACTAAGGGATGGTTCAGGGTCACCTGATCCAGCCCTAACTATAAGCTTTAGCAAAAAGGAAAGTTTTAAGCCTAATCTTAAAAGTAGAGAGGGTGTCTGTCTCCCTGATCTGAATTGGGAGCTGGTTCCACAGGAGAGGAGCCTGAAAGCTGAAGGCTCTGCCTCCCATTCTACTCTTACAAACCCTAGGAACTACAAGTAAGCCTGCAGTCTGAGAGCGAAGCGCTCTATTGGGGTGATATGGTACTACGAGGTCCCTAAGATAAGATGGGACCTGATTATTCAAAACCTTATAAGTAAGAAGAAGAATTTTAAATTCTATTCTAGAATTAACAGGAAGCCAATGAAGAGAGGCCAATATGGGTGAGATATGCTCTCTCCTTCTAGTCCCCGTCAGTACTCTAGCTGCAGCATTTTGAATTAACTGAAGGCTTTTTAGGGAACTTTTAGGACAACCTGATAATAATGAATTACAATAGTCCAGCCTAGAGGAAATAAATGCATGAATTAGTTTTTCAGCATCACTCTGAGACAAGACCTTTCTGATTTTAGAGATATTGCGTAAATGCAAAAAAGCAGTCCTACATATTTGTTTAATATGCGCTTTGAATGACATATCCTGATCAAAAATGACTCCAAGATTTCTCACAGTATTACTAGAGGTCAGGGTAATGCCATCCACAGTAAGGATCTGTTTAGACACCATGTTTCTAAGATTTGTGGGGCCAAGTACAATAACTTCAGTTTTATCTGAGTTTAAAAGCAGGAAATTAGAGGTCATCCATGTCTTTATGTCTGTAAGACAATCCTGCAGTTTAGCTAATTGGTGTGTGTCCTCTGGCTTCATGGATAGATAAAGCTGGGTATCATCTGCGTAACAATGAAAATTTAAGCAATACCGTCTAATAATACTGCCTAAGGGAAGCATGTATAAAGTGAATAAAATTGGTCCTAGCACAGAACCTTGTGGAACTCCATAATTAACTTTAGTCTGTGAAGAAGATTCCCCATTTACATGAACAAATTGTAATCTATTAGACAAATATGATTCAAACCACCGCAGCGCAGTGCCTTTAATACCTATGGCATGTAATAATACCAATACCAATTATTCATGTAACTTTTTGATATTACAAATAATTGAAACAAATGAGTGTTTTTGTGTTCACCATGTATTTTAAGAAAAACAGTTCTATTTTGAAAAGCTGATATTTTCCATTGTTGTACAGTAGTTCAGTTTGTTCAAAACATGTTTTAAAAACGATCTGTTCAGATGTGAACTTTTGTAAATAAATGTTTATCCTTCTGTACTCAAGTTGTGATTTGTGATAAAAGTATATTATCTGGTTACATTTATCAAAATAAGCATAATTTACATAATTATAATGAATAATAAAACATGATACAATTTATTTAATTTTAAATGGTAGAAACATTAAGGTCTACTTATATTTTTCATAACAGTAATTATTACGAATATATTAGATTTACTTAATATTTTCATGTTTGATTTTCCTGCCTATGGAAAAAAGTCATTTAATTTTACTTGATTTGTTTGCGTAAATACAACATCTAAATTATGTAGAACAGCATAACATTTACTTAATATCTTCATGAACTTTAAGTTCTTTAGTAAGTACATTTTACTTGATAGTGCCAAGTAAGTTGAACTTGATATTACAGAAGTAAAATTTACTTAAAAAATGTTAGTGCAAATTGTTACGAGGATTTAATCAAGTAAATCTTACAAGTTTGTTTTTTCAGTGTGCCATTTCCGTGCAGCAGCACATGAAGGTTCTATGGTGTGTCTGAGAACTTTTCCCATAGTTGCGTTCCCCTGCTGCAGGAGTAAAGTTCCCCTAAATTCTGCAGCAGGGGAATTTTGGAGAAACCCCCCCACCCCACCCTGCTCCTACAGCGTGCCACGCAGCGCGTTGAAGGCTCGAGTTTTTGTAGGGGAGGCCGGGGCCATTTTACCACTAAAAATGTTTTAATTTATAACTCTCTGAAACACCATTGCCTGCCTTTTGAGAGTTGTTAGTTTTAATATGTTGCCTAATGAGATAATCAGGTAACAGCTCAAAAAACGGTTTTCAAATGTTTTTTCAAAAAACCCAAATCGATATTGGATTGAATCTAATCAAAATAATTCTGAATCGTAAGAATCGTAATCGATACCCATCCCTACTTTGCGGTGGTTGGTGTTGGTGATGTTTGCCTTCTTTTTTTTTCACTTCTTAAATTTGGCACAATTGTGTAGCTACAAATGAGTCTTGTGTTTCACAAGAGCCTACCTGTTGTGTTTAACAGTAAAGTATGTGTGGGATCCAGAAAAAAGAACAGAAGCTTTATTTACAGCTACACACATCCACCTGTTGATCACTCATCCCGTCACCAACACCAACTGCTCCACCAGAGGCAGATCCTGCCTTTTATAGGGGCTGAGGCCACCAGCCCCCACACTGTCACACCACACTTTTCTTTTCGTGTCACTGTTTCACTCTCCACTCATTTTGGATTTTACTTTTACTCAATACTTTTAAAGTACATTTTATATGAGAAATTTACTTTTGATACTTAACCCTCTGGGGTCCGAGGGCATTTTTTGGACAGTTCACTCGCCTGGCATAAATGTTTTTTTACTGCTGTTAACAGCTCTCCCTGCATCCCACAATCATGTTTTATGTCTCTTTTTTTTCAGGACAACCTGTTCTTTCATAATATATATGCTTTTGTTGTATTTTATAAGTGTAATAAAAGTTTACAATCAATAATAACAAAGGAAAAAGTAAAGCTAAAAATAATTTTCCACATACATTTATTCAAAACACACAGCAAACTATAATAAACAACTGACACTTTATAAAGGTAATTTGAGATCTTGTGTGAAAGACTGTACAACAAAAAAGTTCAAACACAAATGCACATTTTGAACAATATATACAAAATGGTCTATGCGTTTATGCTCCAGTCTGAGGAGCGGCCCCTCTCCCTCACCTCATTGATATGGTAAACAGTGCTTTATGCCAGAGGGAGACAGCCACAGAGTAATCCAGTAACATTCAAATGCAAACTAGTGGAGCAATCCTGATAGTTACACACTCTTTGTTTGAGCATGTAAGATTGTCATGCGAGGCTCTCCGTCTGCTTTCACTTTCGCTGTGTGTAATGGCGAGGGCACATTGGAGGAGTTAGGGAGCTATTCAAATGGGCCAACTACTAAAGCCTCGGTCCCACCAAATAATGAAGGCTGAAGAAGGAGCCACGCATAGGTGTGGGGTGATTATTTGGAGAATGACCCACGTTTTGATCTATCATGTATCCACTATGACGGTGCCACTATGTGCCTCTCTGTACCCCGCATGTGCCGCATAGCAGCCTCTAGTGAGCCACGACCGACCTGTCATTACAGCCTCGAATGGCTCGCATCAGTCACACTAATCCACGTAGTGCCATGAAAGTGCCATGATAACGCCATGTTGGCGCACGTTTAGGCATGAGTTTGGTCCAAACCTCCAGCCCTCCCACACCTGGTCCCTTCAAAGTGTGGCTTTCAATTCACAGATTCACAGCAGCATTTAAAGATGTCCCTTCTTTTTTTTTTAAAAAAAAAACACAGTCCAAAAATAGACACTCCAGCACAGTTCCGCAGTTGTGCGCTGTGCGCCAGGCTGCTGTCCACCTGTAATGCACCAGACCAGCTAGACCCAAACCACGGGTTCCTGGAGAGCCACCTCTGTGCTCCTCGCTGGCTCCGCTGCTCTCTGGCTTTTCTTCTGCGCTTTAAACACACAAAACTTTATGTTTGTCTGTTTATTGCTGCAAAATCGCTCTTTTGCACGTGCGCTACTGTTGTCCTTTCATGGACAGCTGCCTCTGTGCTCTTTCTAAGTGGCTTCCTTTCCATCCGTAGCTTGCTGGCTTTAGTTTTTCCTTGGCTTTAAACACAATCATTTTTACAAAGTGAATCTACTTTTAACTTTGTGTTCGTCCGTTTATTTCTGCAAAAGCGCTCTTTTGCACGCGCGCTGCTGTTGTCCTTTCATGGACAGCCACCTCTGTGCTCTTTCTAAGTGGCTTCCTTTCCATCTGTGGCTTGCTGGCTTTATTTTTTCCTTGGCTTTAAACACAATCATTTTTACAACGTGAATCCACTTTTAACTTTGTGTTCGTCCGTTTATTTCTGCAAAAGCGCTCTTTTGCGCGTGGTGCCGTTCTGCATACAGAATGAGGTGCCGTTTTATTATATACACCTGTGGATCATTTAAAAAAAAAAAAAAATCTATATATTTCTTTATTTCTTCCGCAGCTTACAAGTTATCATGATACAACTTTTAACTTTGTGTTATGTCTTCAAAATCGGTCCTTTGCGCGCTTTCCACCTGTGTTGCCACACAGCTCCTGCTCTCAGCTGCTCCACTGGAGTTATTATCTTCCATGGCTTTAAACACACATCCACTTTCACGCAGTCACCCAGATTTTAACTTTCGTCCAATATTGACTGAAATATCACTCTTTTGTGAGCTGGCGTTCTGCCTAAATGCTCGTTTGAAGCATGATGATGAGTCACAGCGTCAGTGCACACACACAGCAGAGCTCATGTGATCCATTAATTCCAGAAGTGATTAAAGGTGTTTTCAGCATCCAAGGTTTGACAGAAAATGATTAATCTGCTACAAAATATAGAGTCCAGTGCACAGAGCAGGAGAATTGTGTGCGCAAGACAGCCGCTCCAAAAATAGCCTCTCAGGTCCTGCCTCAGTGCGCACACACAGCGGAGGTCATGTGATCCATTAACAAGATATTAAATCAACATACTTTTACATACAACAGACATCAACATACTGACATACTTTTACAGCAAGGAACTGTTTTATCAAGCTATAAAAAACAAAAAATAATTACCTTAAGCTGTTCAAAATACATTCCACATGGAGCAGGAAAGAGAGGGAAAAAAGCGTCCAGATGAAACAGTCAGCTGATTCTAGAAGAGGTGTTTTCAGCATCCAAGGTTTGGCAGAAAATGATTAATCCACTACAAAATAATTATTTTTTATAGAGTCCAGCGCACAGAGCAGGTGGAATTGTGTGCTCAAGAGGAGAGCTGTTCCAAAAATAGCCTTTCAGGTCCTGCGAAGGTGCGAGGCGAACGGATAATGGACTTTTTGCAGACTCGTAAGCACCACGCAAATGCCTCTAAGCCGTCGCAGTAACTCGAACACAAACTGCGCCACGCGGTTGTTGCTAAATTTTGAACATCTTGAAATTAGCGCCATGCTCAGAGAGGAGCCTCGTTAACTGAAGATAATGCCTCTAAGAGGCACTCTGAGCCACTATACTGCCACGATAGCTCACAAAACAAAAAAAAAAAACAGGGTGCGTGGCTCCTTCTTCATCCTTCATTATTCGGTGGGACTGCGGCTTAAGATATCACTCCTGAAAATGATCTTTGGTGTGTCACGTGAGGTAAATCTGCCCTACGATTGGATTTTGGAAAACCATGTGACGGTGACCCAATTCTGATTGGACACTCACATTGCACACGTCATCACACAGCTTCTATGAGGAGTACAAAGATGGCCGACGGTGGATCGAAAGTCCGCAGAGTTAACTATTCAGTAAAAAAAGTAAGTTTCTATCTCATATCATTAAAAAAAATTATTTACAATTTAGTAAAGCTTGGTCTCAGCCGTCGTATACGCCAGAGGGTTAAGTACAGAAACTGTCAGCTACATTAAGACTTTTACTCAAGTAATTTTTTTAAGACTTTAACTTTTACCAATGTAATTTTATGGTAAGATACTTGTGCTTTCACTCAAGTACTACTTTGAAGTACTTTATACAAGACTGGTTGAAAAGTGCATCTCATGGATTTCTTCTTCTTCTTTGTCTTTCGGCTGTTCCCGTTAGGGGTCGCCACAGCAGATCAATCGTTTCCATCTCACCCTGTCCTCTGTATCTTCCTCTGTCACACCAACCACCTGCATGTCGTCTCTCAGCACATCCATGAACCTCCTCTTTGGTCTCCCTCTTCTCCTCCTGCCTGGTGGCTCCATCCTCAGCATCCTTCTCCCTATATACCCTGGGTCCCTCCTCTGCACATGTCCAAACCATCTCAATCTCGCCTCTCTGACTTTGTCTCCAAATCGTCCCACCTGAGCTGTCCCTCTGATATGTTCATTCCTAATCTTGTCCATTCTTGTCACTCCCAAAGAGAATCTCAACATCTTCAGCTCTGCCACCTCCAGCTCTGCCTCCTGTCTTTTTGTTAGTGCCACTGTCTCTAAACCATACAACATAGCTGGTCTCACTACTGTTTTGTAAACTTTCCCCTTCACTCTTGCTGATATTCTTCGGTCACAAATCACTCCTGCCACCTTTCTCCACCCACTCCACCCTGCCTGCACTCTCTTCTTCACCTCTCTACCACACTCTCCATTACTTTGAACAGTTGACCCCAAATATTTAAACTCATCTACTTTCACCACTTCTACTCCTTGTAACTGCACTATTCCACTGGGCTCCCTCTCATTCGCACACATGTACTCAGTCTTGCTTCTACTGACTCCAAAGCATATCTCCACTTCTCCAGACTAGACTCAACTTGCTCTCTACTCTCACTACAGATCACAATGTCATCTGCAAACATCATAGTCCATGGGGACTCCTGTCTGATCTCATCTGTCAACCTGTCCATCACCACTGCAAACAAGAACGGACTCAGAGCTGATCCTTGGTGTAATCCCACCTCCACCTTGAATGAGTCTGTCATTCCGACTGCGCATCTCACCGCTGTCACACTATTCTTGTACATGTCCTGTACTACCCTAACATACTTCTCTGCCACTCCAGACTTCCTCATACAATACCACAACTCTTCTCTTGGCACCCTATCATAAGCTTTTTCTAAGTCCACAAACACACAATGTAACTCTTTCTGTCCTCTGTACTTTTCCAACAGTATTCTCAGAGCAAACATTGCATCTGTAGTGCTCTTTCTCGGCATGAAACCATATTGCTGCTCACAGATCTTCACCTGTTTTCTAAGCCTAGCTTCTACTACTCTTTCCCATAACTTCATGCTGTGACTGATCAGCTTTATGCCTCTGTAGTTACTGCAGCTCTGCACATCACCCTTGTTCTTGAAAATAGGAACCAGCACACTTCGTCTCCGCTCCTCAGGCATCCTCTCACTTTCCAAGATTTTATTAAACAATCTGGTTAGAAACTCTACTGCCATCTCTCCTAGACATTTCCATGCCTCCATTGGAATGTCATCTGGACCAACTGTCTTTCCACTCTTCATCCTCTTCATAGCAGCCCTCACTTCTTCCTTGCTAATCTCTTTTACTTCCTGATTTACTCTCACCACATCATCCAGCCTTTTCTCTTGCTCATTTTCTTTATTCATCAACTCTTCAAAATATTCCCTCCACCTTCTCAGCACACACTCCTCACTTGTCAGCACATTACCATGTGCATCTTTTACCACCCTAACCTGCTGCACATCCTTTCCAGCTCTGTCCCTTTGTCTGGCCAATCGGTACAAGTACTTTTCTCCTTCCTTACTATTCAACTTCTTGTACAGCTCGCAATATGCCTTTTCCTTTGCTTTTGCCACTTCTCTTCTCGCCTTATGCCGCATCTCCTTGTACTCCTGTCTACTTTCTTCATCTCTCCGACTATCCCAAAACTTTTTCGCCAACCTCTTTCTCCTTATGCTTTCCTGGACCTCTTCATTCCACCATCAAGTCTCCTTGTCTTCCTTCCACTGTTCAGATGTCATACCCAGTACTGCCCTAGCTGTCTCCCTCACCACATCTGCAGTACATTTCCAGTTGTCCAAAACTGCTTCCCCTCCAACTAGTGCTTCTCTCACCTGCTCGCTAAATTTCACACAACAGTCTTCCTCCTTCAGCTTCCACCATCTGATCCTTTGTTGAGCTCACTCTCTTCTTCTTCTTTACCTCTAAAGTCATCCTACAAACAACCATCCTATGCTGTCTAGTGACACTCTCTCCTGCTACCACTGCTACACAGTCTGTGATTTCTTTTAGCTTGCATCTCCTATAAAGAATGTAGTCCACCTGTGTGCACCTTCCTCTACTCTTATATGTTACCCTGTGCTCCTCCCTTTTCTTAAAGTAGGTATTCACCACAGCCATTTACATCCTTTTTGCAAAATCAACTACCATCTGTCCTTCCCCATTCCTATCCTTGATACCATATCTACCCATTACTTCCTCATCACCTCTGTTCCCTTCACCAACATGCCCATTGAAGTCTGCTCCTATCACCACTCTTTCATGCTTGGACACACTCTCCACCACCTCATCTAACACACTCCAGAAATCTTCTTTCTCCTTCATCTCACAACCTACCTGTGGGGCATATGCACTGATGATATTCATCATCACCCCTTCAATTTCCAACTTCACACTCATCACCCTGTCAGACACTCGCTTAACCTCCAACACACTTTTAACATACTCTTCCTTTAAAATGACCCCAACACCATGGTACAACAACTTGTACCCACCGCCGATGCTCCTGCTCTTACTTCCCTTCCACTTGGTCTCTTGCACACACAATATGTCTACCTTTCTCCTCTCCATCATATCAGCCAGCTCTCTCCCTTTACCAGTCATACTACCAACATTCAAAGACCCCACTCTCATTTCCACCCTTCTAGTTTTCTTCTTCTCCCGCTGTTCATGGCAACGTTTTCCTCCTCTTCTTCGTCGTCTTCGCCCAGCAGTAGCCCAATTTCCACCGGCACCCTGTTGGGCAATAGCACCGGTGGCGGATGTTGTTAACCCGGGCCGCGACCGATCCGGTATGGGAATTCGATTCTGAGTCTGCATAATTGGGTTGGCTTGTTTTACGCCGGATGCCCTTCCTGACGCAACCCTCCTCATTTATCCGGGCTTGGGACCGGCACTCAGAATGTACTGGCTGCACACCCCATGTGGCTGAGTTATCTCATGGATTTCTTGGATAATTGGAAAATGAAAAGATTACAACCCCAAATCAGAAAACATTGGGAGAATATCCAAAATGCAAAGTACACATTAATACTTTTATTTACTTTGAAATTTAATTCAATGCAGACAGTATGAACCCAAGATATCAAATCAAATCAAATCAAATCAGTTTTATTTATATAGCGCCAAATCACAACAACAGTTGGGGCTGAGGGGAGAGAATCAGGAAAAAGACATGCTGTGGAAGACAGCAGAGATCAATCACTAATGATTAAATGCAGAGTGGTGCATACAGAGCAAAAAGAGAAAGAAACACTCAGTGCATCATGAGAACCCCCCAGCAGTCTAAGTCTATAGCAGCATAACTAAGGGATGGTTCAGGGTCACCTGATCCAGCCCTAACTATAAGCTTTATCAAAAAGGAAAGTTTTAAGCCTAATTTTAAAAGTAGAGAGGGTGTCTGTCTCCCTAATCCGAATTGGGAGCTGGTTCCAGAGGAGAGGAGCCTGAAAACTGAAATACAAGGGCTGTCAATAAAGTATAGGTCCTTTTTATTTTTTCAAAAACTATATGGATTTCATTCATATGTTTTTACGTCAGACATGCTTGAACCCTCGTGCGCATGCGTGAGTTTTTCCACGCCTGTCGGTGACGTCATTCGCCTGTGAGCATTCCTTGTGGGAGGAGTCGTCCAGCCCCTCGTCGGAATTCCTTTGTCTGAGAAGTTGCTGAGAGACTGGCGCTTTGTTTGATCAAAATTTTTTTCTAAACCTGTGAGGCACATCGAAGTGGACACGGTTCGAAAAATTAAGCTGGTTTTCGGTGAAAATCTTAACAGCTGATGAGAGATTTTGAGGTGATACTGTCGCTTTAAGGACTTCCCACGGAGCGGGACGTTGCGCAGCGCTCCCAGGCGCCGTCGTCAGCCTGTTTCAAGCTGAAAACCTCCACATTTCAGGCTCTATTGATCCAGGACGTCGTGAGAGAACAGAGAAGTTTCAGAAGAAGTCAGTTTCAGCATTTTATCCGGATATTCCACTGTTAAAGGAGATTTTTTTAATGAAAGACGTGCGGACGGGTCCGCGCGTCGGGACGCAGCCGGCGCGGTGCGGCGGCACAGGGAAAACACCTCCGTGTTGACAACCATTTGTAACATCCAGGCGGCTTTTGATGGCTTTCAGTGGAGAGAGTATATGAGAAATTGTTTAACAGCTGGGCATGTTCCAACTTGTCCTTAAGGCTTCCAACAGAGGTGTTTTTCCTGTGGCGGAGCGTCGCGGCAGCACCATTGACTTCCGTATCCTGGCGGTGAAGAACGAGTGAAACCCTACAGCTGTCCTCGACACGCTAAAATATTCACTAAACCTGATCTTCATAATGCATATCATTTAGATCAGACGGGGACAAGTGGAAGACAGCATTTAACACGCCCACGGGGCACTATGAATATTTAGTAATGCCTTTTGGCCTCACAAATGCTCCTGCGTATCAGGCTGGATGGTCAGGAATTGCAGGACACAAATGCATGGCACAAACAAGCAGCTCTGGTTTTTTGAAGACTTTACTGATGTGGTTAGCAGAGGTTGGTACACGAGTAAGCAGTACAGAAAAAGCAGCGGTACAAAAAACATCAGGCAATCGGTGTGGTTGAGGAAACAGGCTGGAGGTCAGGTACACACAATGAGGCAGGGAGAAATACAAACACAGAAACAGAGCTGGGATGAAGGCACAAGTCACGACAAACTGGTGAGGAACAAACACCAAGTGAGCTTATATAACCCCAGGTGACAATCAGCAAATCAGAAACAGGTGTGTGGCCAGAGGGAGAGAAACACCCATCACCAAGAACCAAGAGAAAGACAAGAGAAGCAGAGACAGGCAAACCCAAGCAGAAAAACCCAACAAGAGAATGAACAAACCAAACCAAAGAAATGCAAAAATAACCAACAGAACACAACAAAGAACAAAACAAAACAGAAAACCAAACAAAAACTCAAACCCTGACACTGCTGTCTTCCAAAACTTGGTTAATGAGGTCCTGTGTGAGCTCTTTAATGAATGTGTTTTTTGGGTATTTGGATGACATTTTTATTTTTTTCTTTGACATTGACTCACACACATGGCACATTTGCACTGTCCTGCAGACATTTTTGCATAATGACCTATATGTGAAAGCAGAGAAGTGCGAGTTCCACAAAATTCCTGTATCATTCCTGGGGTTTCTCCCATAGCCATTGGAGAAATCAAGATGGACCCTGAAAAGGTCGCAGCAGTGCGGCACTGGGCTGTTCCTGGCAATCGTAAGGAGGTTCAGAGGTTCTTGGGATTCAGGACTTTCTTCAACTTTTCACTTGGGATGTTACTGACTATGTTAATGCTTGTCAAGTGTGTGCTATGCTCAAGTCCTCCACAAGGCCACCTGTGGGCACTTTGTTCCCTTTGCCTGTTCCTATGTATCTGTAGTCACACATTTCTATTGATTTTGTAACTGGTCTTCCACCCTCTAGGGGCAACACTACTGTACTTACTGTGGTGAATAGATTGTCAAAAATGGCTCATTTAAATCCTCCCCCTAAGCTTCCCTCGGCCAAGGTCATTTCCTTGGCCATTTCAGTGGCCAAGGAAATGTTGTGTACGGTCACCAACCTCCCTTGTTTTCCTCCACAGTCTTATGCGCCTTTGTTCCCTCAGCCCTGAGTCTCATCCTCCGGTGCCAACGAACCTGGGAGCAGACAAAATGTCCCTGCTACGTTCCTCAGTGGCCTACAAGATTGCTGCTGACAGGAAGAAATCTATGGCACTGTCTTATGCTACTAGACAGAAGGTGTGACTCTCCATGCGTCACCTGCCCCTGTGAGGATTGCCCAGGAAACTTGCTCCCAGGTTTGTTGGTCCATTCCCGATTTCCAAAATTATTAATCCCATCTCTGTTTGTCTCCGTCTCCCAAGGTCTGTGTGCATATATCTCCCACGTTCCATGTCATGTCAGCCATGTCAAGCCTGTTTGTTCTAGTACATTGTGACCTCCGGCCATTCCCCCGCCCCGGCCCAGTTTGTGAATGGTGGTCCGGTCTTCCCTGTGTGGCATCTTCTGGACTGGTTGTGGCATCCAGTACCTGTTGGACTGGGAGGGTTATGGCCATGAGAAGCGGCCATGGATTCCCTCCCATTTTGTATTGGACCCCACCTTGATTCGTGACTTTCATGCTGCTGACCCTGGTTCCCCTGGGCCATTTAGGGGAGGTGATGGTCTAGTTAGGGATCATAATTGTTGAATTCAAAACAGTTTAAAGCTCAAATGGATTAAACATAGTGGATTAGTTGTGTTAATCATAGATGGACTGATTCTGTTTTGAACCGAACTGATGTTGTCAAGGCCACACAGAACCATATGTTACAGTAAATGAACTGCACTTATACAGCACTTTCCCACATGCATCAGAAACCCAAAGTGCTTTACAGTGATGCCTCACATTCACCCGTCAATGTCATCCATCGATCTTAACACTGTACCTAGTGAGTTAAAACTTCACAATTTCTTGAGAAATGATGGTCTTAGAATGCAAAAGATGGAGGAACACACTGTGGTTTTCCTGAGTCAGGCTCAAAACTTCTCAATCGCACCTTGTATGTCAAGAAGTGAAGTAACACTCTGTGAAATCATACGTTTTCATGTAGATGTAGTTAGTCTAGACTGCATATATATGAGCAGCTGAGCCATGTGGAATTTAATCCAATGCAAGTCAGGCTGGATGTCTTTGCCTTTGGGCAGAGTTGGTGGAATTTCTGAAATTGAAACACAAAGAATCAGCCATTTTGTTATCAAAGCCTTTAATGTGAGTTGCTGGAATAATTAAGTTGTCCAACAAAGAAAACCAAGTGAGGAGCCTTTCAGTTGCTTCAAAAACTGGATTTGTATCAGTGACCAGTGTTTGCACGTTTGATGTAGCTCATCTTCATTAAAGCAGAAGAAGAAGCATCGGTCAAACATCAGCAAACCACTGAGTTCTAGTCCCCCCTCCCCCCCCCCCCCCCCAAAAAAAAATGAGAGGGGCTGTGGACACTACAACAAGATGCCATTTCTATCATGTAGCAGGAGAGACCAGAATCTAGCTCAGATCTGCAGCCAGAACCCACCCAGCACATCACATCCTGTTCCAGAGAGTAGGAGAGGTTTCTGGACCTCTCCTACTCTCTGGAACAGCCTGGGGTGCAGTCCTCAGTGCAAAATAAAGATGCCTGGGTAAAGGGAACATGTCTCTTTTAGAAACTTCAACCACTTCCTTCATTGCCCTCATTTCCAAAGTCAAGAAGCCTGGCATCAGGGTGAAATCCAAGGAGGTTCACAGGAATTCTAAGTTGGTCTGGTTCAGAAGAATCCAGCAATGGCTTCCGACAAGGTATCAAATAGGCTGCTATGAGAACCGAAGGCGAGCCAAATACACCTCATCCCTCCATGCAACACCAAAAAGGTACCAGTGTGAAGGATGTAAATGTTTGAGGATACCTGTCCTGACCAGCCACACGCCTGACCAGCTTTCAAAATGTAGGTAACAGGATCATGACACATACAGAGACATAAACAGGGAGAAGGGAGTCAGAGGGAGCCAAAGGGAGACACTGTTGAGACTGAGAGTGACGACATTGTGAGGACCACATAAATCAGTCAGCAGCTTTTTTTTTTCTCAGAATATTTACAGGAAACTATAACTACTGAATCACTTTGAATTGATGGAGAGGAAAATTTATCACAAGGATCAACTATGAAACTTTTCTCAACATCTCATTCTGGTAAGGCATCGACTATCTCAGTCTCCCTCAAAGAAGATGAACAACTGCGTTGTTTTCTTGCAGTAACATACAAAGAGGCCATGAACCCCCAAACCAATTCTGGGATTAAACAACTGATGAAACAGTGATCAGAATGCTTCCCCGGGGACGTCCAGAGTTCAGGGACAGTGACAGCGGTTGAAACCTTTATTTGCAGAACTGCTGTAAGCGTAGTGACTGTAAAAGTTCATTACCACAACAACTACAAGCATGAAGGCAGTGAGGGAGCTTACACACACAGTTGTTAAAGTTTAAGCAAAAGGAATCACTTTAGTCCCCTCTCATAGGATGCAAAGAAATGGCCAGTTGGCCTGCATCTACGGACTTTGGGCAAAGCACAGAGGAGTGAAAGAGCTGCAGAGCAAGAAAGAGACAGCCTGATGACCCATAAGATGTCTGCTAATTAGAGCCATGTCCACTACAGACCTGATCAGGCTTGGGTTGAATATGGCAACTTTTGCAGAGGATGATTTATGGTACTCATAGAACAGAGTGCCCCCAGATGTCACAGCCAGATACAATGACGGCCAGATAAGTGTCCAGCTCAGCTACACAGGAGGGATCAAATTCACAAATCACATCTCTGTACACCCCCAAAAGCCAGATTCAATTCAAATCAAATCAGTTTATTACCCAGGGCCAAAACATGGCCATCGGGTATTGCAAAGACTGCATCCGTCCGTCCGTCCAGCTGTCTGTGCTCCAGTCCAGTCCTATTACGACCAGGGTCTTCAAATTCACAGGCAGCATTCTTGAGACACAGACCTTGGACAAGTTCAAAGATGGCTAATCTTGACCTATTTTAAGAGGTCAAAAGGTCACATTCTGTTTCCTATTTTTAGGGTCATACGGCCAAGTATTTTAGCATTGTGTTATATTTTAATCACACACAACCAAATCACAACAAGCTGCCTCGAAGCGCTTCACATGAGTAAGGTCTAACCTTACCAATCCCTGGAGCAAGCACACAGGCGACAGCGGGAAGGAACAACTCCCTCTGATGATGCTGAGAAAGAAAGGGTGACTTACCGCTTAGGCCACTAAAGTTTTTCAAATTTTACAATTTCTTAACATACAGGGTTCATGCAGTCTGTAGTGAAATAGAAATCAAATTTAAGAATCACTGCAGGTTTTTTTTTTGTTGTTGTTTGTTTGGTTTTTTTTTTGTTGCTTTTGTTAATTTGCATTTTCCATACTTTCCATGCTGTCTTATCGTTTTCTGATTTGGGTTTGTACTTTCCAACCTCCATTTCACTGTGATTTTGCATGAATAGTCGATCTTTATCATGCCTGTTTTGTGTTTTCTTTAATATCTGTTCACAACTTATTTTTTCTTTTGAATTTTTGCATCTGGATACCCAGTAATGCCAGTTGTCAATAGGGCACCACAGTCTCATTTGAACCCTGCATGATATTGCGGGATTTGACCACTTATGGGGATGGCCAGTCCCGTTGTGCCAATATATACGAGGTCTATTAGATAATAAACCGACCCTTTTATTTATTTTTTTTTAACTATATGGATTTGAATGACGTGCAATTACACCAATCATGCTTGAACCCTCGTGCGCATGCGTGAGTTTTTTCACGCGTGTCGGTGACGCGTTGCTTTATCAAAATTTTTTCTGGACCTGTGAGGAATATCCGAGTGGACACTATTCGAGAAATTAAGCTGGTTTTCGGTGAAAAGTTTAACGGCTGATGAGACATTATGGGGTGTTTCTGTCGGTGTAAGGACTTCCCACAGAGCGGGACGTCCTGCAGCGCTTCCAGGCGCCGTCGTCGGCCTGTTTCAACCTGAAAACATCCTAATTTAAGGCTTAATTCACCCAGGACGTCGTGAGAAAACAGAGAAGATTCAGAAGAGGCCGGCATGAGGACTTTATGCGGACATTCCACTGTTTAATCAATCAATCAATTCAATCAATCAATTTTATTTATATAGCGCCAAATCACAACAAACAGTTGCCCCAAGGCGCTTTATATTGTAAGGCAAGGCCATACAATAATTACGTAAAAACCCCAACGGTCAAAACGACCCAATGTGAGCAAGCACTTGGCGACAGTGGGAAGGAAAAACTCCCTTTTAACAGGAAGAAACCTCCAGCAGAACCAGGCTCAGGGAGAGGGGCAGTCTTCTGCTGGGACTGGTTGGGGCTGAGGGAGAGAACCAGGAAAAAGACATGCTGTGGAGGGGAGCAGAGATCAATCACTAATGATTAAATGCAGAGTGGTGCATACAGAGCAAAAAGAGAAAGAAACACTCAGTGCATCATGGGAATCCCCCAGCAGTCTAAGTCTATAGCAGCATAACTAAGGGATGGTTCAGGGTCACTTGATCCAGCCCTAACTATAAGCTTTAGCAAAAAGGAAAGTTTTAAGCCTAATCTTAAAAGTAGAGAGGGTGTCTGTCTCCCTGATCTGAATTGGGATCTGGTTCCACAGGAGAGGAGCCTGAAAGCTGAAGGCTCTGCCTCCCATTCTACTCTTACAAACCCTAGGAACTACAAGTAAGCCTGCAGTCTGAGAGCGAAGCACTCTATTGGGGTGATATGGTACTATGAGGTCCCTAATGTTGTGTGGGCCGCCAGAAGAGGAGGTACTGCTGGCCCACCACCAGAGGGCGCCCTGCCTGAAGTGCGGGCTTCAGGCACGAGAGGGCGCTGCCGCCACGGACACAGCCGGGGGTGACAGCTGTCACTCATTATCTCCTGACAGCTGTCACTCATTCATGCTTCATCATCTCACTCCATAAAACCCGGACGTCATCTCCACCTCATCGCCGAGATATCGTCAAACCGTTCAGGTAGTATTGTCAGCCTTGAAAAGTGAACTGTGTATCAGTCTGAACTTTTTTTTGCAGCCGTTTTCCTGTGGTGTTCCGTGTCTGTGAGACCGGCGTACGGTGTGACCAGCAACGGCTCCGGTGCACACCTCTACCAGATAAGTGGGTAGACAGGAGCTGCACGAGTGTGTGTTAGAGGTGGAGGTGGCATTCCCACCGTTGTTGCTACTGGGTGTGCACACACCCATATCTTATTGTCTCTGCTCCCTGCCAGCAGTACCAGATCCGACCTTCGAGGGCGGTGGCCACCTGGGGACTCGGGACTTGGCGGCTCCAGTATTTTCCGGGTTCGGTGAGAAGGAAATCGTGTGGTTCCGGTTCATCTCAGTACAGACGTCTTCTATCCTCGAGCCTGCCCACACGTCACCCTTGTGATTGACTGTGCAAAATTTCACATTCCTCTGTGTTGTGCTCATTCACAACAGTAAAGTGTTTATATTCGACTCTTTCATTGTCCGTTCATTTACGCCCCCTGTTGTGGGTCCGTGTCACTACACTTTAACAACACCTAAGATAAGATGGGACCTGATTATTCAAAACCTTATAAGTAAGAAGAAGAATTTTAAATTCTATTCTAGAATTAACAGGAAGCCAATGAAGAGAGGCCAATATGGGTGAGATATGCTCTCTCCTTCTAGTCCCCGTTAGTACTCTAGCTGCAGCATTTTGAATTAACTGAAGGCTTTTCAGGGAACTTTTAGGACAACCTGATAATAATGAATTACAATAGTCCAGCCTAGAGGAAATAAATGCATGAATTAGTTTTTCAGCATCATTCTGAGACGAGACCTTTCTAATTTTAGAGATATTGCGTAAATGCAAAAAAGCAGTCCTACATATCTGTTTAATATGCGCTTTGAATGACATATCCTGATCAAAAATAACTCCAAGATTTCTCACAGTATTACTAGAGGTCAGGGTAATGCCATCCAGAGTAAGGATCTGGTTAGACACCATGTTTCTAAGATTTGTGGGGCCAAGTACAATAACTTCAGTTTTATCTGAGTTTAAAAGCAGGAAATTAGAGGTCATCCATGTCTTTATGTCTGTAAGACAATCCTGCAGTTTAGCTAATTGGTGTGTGTCCTCTGGCTTCATGGATAGATAAAGCTGGGTATCATCTGCGTAACAATGAAAATTTAAGCAATGCCATCTAATAATACTGCCTAAGGGAAGCATGTATAAAGTGAATGAAATTGGTCCTAGCACAGAACCTTGTGGAACTCCATAATTAACCTTAGTCTGTGAAGAAGATTCCCCATTTACATGAACAAATTGTAATCTATTAGATAAATATGATTCAAACCACCGCAGCGCAGTGCCTTTAATACCTATGGCATGCTCTAATCTCTGTAATAAAATTTTATGGTCAACAGTATCAAAAGCAGCACTGAGGTCTAACAGAACAAGCACAGAGATGAGTCCACTGTCCGAGGCCATAAGAAGATCATTTGTAACCTTCACTAATGCTGTTTCTGTACTATGATGAATTCTAAAACCTGACTGAAACTCTTCAAATAGACCATTCCTCTGTAGATGATCAGTTAGCTGTTTTACAACTACCCTTTCAAGAATTTTGAGAGAAAAGGAAGATTGGAGATTGGCCTATAATTAGCTAAGATAGCTGGGTCAAGTGATGGCTTTTTAAGTAATGGTTTAATTACTGCCACCTTAAAAGCCTGTTGTACATAGCCAACTAATAAAGATAGATTGATCATATTTCAATCAATCAATCAATCAATTTTTTTATATAGCGCCAATTCACAACAAACAGTTGCTCCAAGGCGCTTTATATTGTAAGGCAAGGCCATACAATAGTTACGTAAAACCCCAACGGTCAAAACGACCCCCTGTGAGCAAGCACTTGGCTACAGTGGGAAGGAAAAACTCCCTTTTAACAGGAAGAAACCTCCAGCAGAACCAGGCTCAGGGAGGGGCAGTCCTCTGCTGGGACTGGTTGGGGCTGAGGGAGAGAACCAGGAAAAAGACATGCTGTGGAGGGGAGCAGAGATTGATCACTAATGATTAAATGCAGAGTGGTGCATACAGAGCAAAAAGAGAAAGAAACAGTGCATCATGGGAACCCCCCAGCAGTCTACGTCTATAGCAGCATAACTAAGGGATGGTTCAGGGTCACCTGATCCAGCCCTAACTATAAGCTTTAGCAAAAAGGAAAGTTTTAAGCCTAATCTTAAAAGTAGAGAGGGTGTCTGTCTCCCTGATCCGAATTGGGAGCTGGTTCCACAGGAGAGGAGCCTGAAACCTGAAGGCTCTGCCTCCCATTCTACTCTTACAAACCCTAGGAACTACAAGTAAGCCTGCAGTCTGAGAGCGAAGCGCTCTATTGGGGTGATATGGTACTATGAGGTCCCTAAGATAAGATGGGACCTGATTATTCAAAACCTTATAAGTAAGAAGAAGAATTTTAAATTCTATTCTAGAATTAACAGGAAGCCAATGAAGAGAGGCCAATATGGGTGAGATATTTAAGATCGAAGCATTAAATAATGGTAGGGCTTCCTTGAGCAGCCTGGTAGGAATGGGGTCTAATAGACATGTTGATGGTTTGGATGAAGTAACTAATGAAAATAACTCAGACAGAACAATCTGAGAGAAAGAGTCTAACCAAATACCGGCATCACTGAAAGCAGCCAAAGATAACGATACGTCTTTGGAATGGTTATGAGTAATTTTTTCTCTAATAGTTAAAATTTTATTAGCAAAGAAAGTCATGAAGTCATTACTAGTTAAAGTTAAAGGAATACTCGGCTCAATAGAGCTCTGACTCTTTGTCAGCCTGGCTACAGTGCTGAAAAGAAACCTGGGGTTGTTCTTATTTTCTTCAGTTAGTGATGAGTAGTAAGAAGTCCTAGCTTTACAGAGGGCTTTTTTATAGAGCAACAGACTCTTTTTCCAGGCTAAGTGAAGATCTTCTAAATTAGTGAGACGCCATTTTCTCTCCAACTTACGGGTTATCTGCTTTAAGCTGCGAGTTTGTGAGTTATACCACGGAGTCAGGCACTTCTGATTTAAAGCTCTCTTTTTCAGAGGAGCTACAGCATCCAAAGTTGTCTTCAATGAGGATGTAAAACTATTGATGAGATACTCTATCTCACTTACAGAGTTTAGGTAGCTACTCTGCACTGTTCTGGTATATGGCATTAGAGAACATAAAGAAGGAATCATATCCTTAAACCTAGTTACAGCGCTTTCTGAAAGACTTCTAGTGTAATGAAACTTATTCCCCACTGCTGGGTAGTCCATCATAGTAAATGTAAATGTTATTAAGAAATGATCAGACAGAAGGGAGTTTTCAGGGAATACTGTTAAGTCTTCAATTTCCATACCATAAGTCAGAACAAGATCTAAGATATGATTAAAGTGGTGGGTGGACTCATTTACATTTTGAGCAAAGCCAATTGAGTCTAATAATAGATTAAATGCAGTGTTGAGGCTGTCATTCTCAGCATCTGTGTGGATGTTAAAATCACCCACTATAATTATCTTATCTGAGCTAAGCACTAAGTCAGACAAAAGGTCTGAAAATTCACAGAGAAACTCACAGTAACGACCAGGTGGACGATAGATAATAACAAATAAAACTGGTTTTTGGGACTTCCAATTTGGATGGACAAGACTAAGAGTCAAGCTTTCAAATGAATTAAAGCTCTGTCTGGGTTTTTGATTAATTAATAAGCTGGAATGGAAGATTGCTGCTAATCCTCCGCCTCGGCCCGTGCTATGAGCATTCTGGCAGTTAGTGTGACTCGGGGGTGTTGACTCATTTAAACTAACATATTCATCCTGCTGTTACCAGGTTTCTGTAAGGCAGAATAAATCAATATGTTGATCAATTATTATATCATTTACTAACAGGGACTTAGAAGAGAGAGACCTAATGTTTAATAGACCACATTTAACTGTTTTAGTCTGTGGTGCAGTTGAAGGTGCTATATTATTTTTTCTTTTTTAATTTTTATGCTTAAATAGATTTTTGCTGGTTATTGGTGGTCTGGGAGCAGGCACCATGTCTACGGGGATGGGGTAATGAGGGGATGGCAGGGGGAGAGAAGCTGCAGAGAGGTGTGTAAGACTACAACTCTGCTTCCTGGTCCCAACCCTGGATAGTCGCTGTTTGGAGGATTTAAGAAAATTGGCCAGATTTCTAGAAATGAGAGCTGCTCCATCCAAAGTGGGATGGATGCCGTCTCTCCTAACAAGACCAGGTTTTCCCCAGAAGCTTTGCCAATTATCTATGAAGCCCACCTCATTTTTTGGACACCACTCAGACAGCCAGCAATTCAAGGAGAACATGCGGCTAAACATGTTACTCCCGGTCCGATTTGGGAGGAGCCCAGAGAAAACTACAGAGTCCGACATTGTTTTTGCAAAGTTACACACCGATTCAATGTTAATTTTAGTGACCTCCGATTGGCGTAACCGGGTGTCATTACTGCAGACGTGAATTACAATCTTACCAAATTTACGCTTAGCCTAAGCCAGCAGTTTCAAATTTCCTTCAATGTTGCCTGCTCTGGCCCCCGGAAGACAGTAGACGTAGCACGGGCCGAGGCGGTTTAAGGACATTTTTTAATGAAAGATGTACGCGCAAATTCGCCGAGTCGTTTCCGTGATGACTCGGTGAATCTGTGTGCACCGCGACAGGAAAAACACCTCCGTGTTGAAAACCATTTGTAAAATCCAGGCGGCTTTTGATGGCTTTCAACAAGTGAGTAACTGAGAAATTGTTTAACAGCTTGGGCATGTTCCAACTTGCCCGTTAAGGTTTCCAACAGAGGTGTTTTTCCTGTCGCGACCCCCCGCGGTCGGGTCCGGCCTGACATGCGACTCTGCCCACACGTTCTTTCATTACAAAATGTCCATTAACAATGGAATGTCCGAATAAACTCCTCATGCTGACTTCTGAAAGTTCTCTGTTCTCTGACGACTTCCTGGGTCAACAGAGCCTGAAATGTGGAAGTTTTCAACTTGAAACTGCGAGACGCTGCCGCCTCGAAGCGCAGATCGCCGTCAGGCGCCATGGGCCGTCCTTACGGCGACACTGCCACACCAAAATCTCTCATCAGCCATTAAAATTTTTACCGAAAACCAGCTGAATTTATCGAATGGTGTCCACTCAGTTGTGCCTTACAGTTTTGAAAAAATTTTGATCAAACAAAGCAGCAGTCTCTGAGCCATTCCTAAACAATGAAAAAATCGACGAGAGGGTGGGCCACTCCTCACTCAAAGACTGCCCACAGGCGAATGACGTAACCGACAGGCGTGAAAAAACTCTTGCATGCCCACGAGGGTTCAAGCATGTCTGATGTAATCACACGTGATTCAAATCCATATGGTTTTTGAAAAAAATAATAAGGTCGGATACTTTTCTAATAGACCTTGTATACAGCATAACTTCACATGCAAAAATGGTGTACTGTTTTGTTTTCGGCTACATTCCCGGAAACAGTCGCGAAAAGTGCAGGGGTTTTTTTTTCAGTTCTGTTATTTCTACCTGCTTCTTTTATGTAAAATTCTGCCCCTTACCAAAAACCAAACCATTGTATTCCTCATTTTGAGTTTATTCAAGGTCACGTTAGAAACCAGGCCTGGGACCCTCACAGACAGTGTCCATCTTGTGAATGGCTCCTGAAGTAACTTGTACAACACTTTTATACAATGTGGGTGTTAACAGTGGGTGTGGTTTAGTCTCACATTTCTAATGTTACTGGCACTCACCAACAGGGGATGGTCTCCCCTGGACATATGATAGAGTAAAACTTAACATATTTCTGAGAACCTCCAAACAAATAACACAAATACTTAATAGCTAACATAAAACAAAGAATTAGCACAGATATTATCTAACAGTTCCCAGTGGAGAAGGGAAGGTAAATGGGAGTTGGTAAGTAAGTAAGTGTTAGCCTGCACAGCTAACCAGAGTAGCTACACCTACAAAACTGCCTCGACATGTTTGAGCTCCGGGTCATAAACAAACCATAACACATGTCCACTTTCCCACCGCGTCACTTTTTCTTTGAATTTTCACTTTGTTTGTGTTAGGGTTCTGGTCATGTGGTTTTTGGGGTATGCCTGTTAGGTGTTCCCATGTCTTTTAGATCTGTTCATCTGACCGTCTTGTCTTCTGTCCTTTAGTTCCAGTGGTGAGCACAGTTCAGCTAATCCGATAGCAGATAATTATCGAAGCTAATGTTTTTGCTAGCTTTTCAGATAAGTTTTAAAACCATCATCGGACCAACTATCTTCCGATAAATTTAGTTCTGGTGACTTTTGGTCCGATAACATTTTTTTTTTGCTGGTAAAGTGAGTGAGTAAGTTTAACAATCAAAAACGTTTGTAAAACCTAAAATCAAACATTTTAGTCCATCTGTTGTGTGTTTATTTATGGCAAACTGGCTGTTGCTTGCTGATGACGTCATCATTAGACCTCTGGGGTCCAAGGGCATTTTTTTGGACAGTTCACTCACCTGGCATAAATGTTTTATTACTGCTGTTAACAGCTCTCCCTGCATCCCACAATCAAGTTTTATGTCTCTTTTTTTCATGACAACCTGTGCTTTCAGAATATATATGTTTTTGTGGGGTTTTATGAGTTTTATAAGTTAGTAAGGTTTACAATCAAAAATAGGCAAGGAAAAAATAAAGTGAAAAATAATTTTCCACACACATTTATTCAAAACACACAGCAAACTATAATAAACAACTGTTTTGACACTTTATAAAGGTAATTTGAGGTCTTGTGTGAAAGGCTGTACAACAAAAAGGTTCATACAATAAACACAAATGCACATTGTGAACAATATACGGAGGTCTGTTAGAAAAGTATCCGACCTTTTTATTTTTTTCAAAAACCTGATGGATTTGAATCACGTGTGCTTGCATGAGCCAACCTTGAACCTTCGTGCGCATGCGTGAGTTTTTTCATGCCTGTCAATTGCGTCATTTGCTTGCAAGCAGCCTTTGTGTGAGGATGGGTGTTGTCTCTCGTCGTTTTTTCATTCCAAGGAAAAAGACGGAACGACTGGAGCAGCGCGACTGCATCAAATTTTGCCAGAAACTGGGCGACAGCCAGGTGGAAACCATTCGGATTATTTAGACGGCTTTCGGTGACGATCCTCTGGGCATCACACAGATTAAGTAGCGGTACAACCGGTTTAAAGACGGCCGCACAACGGTGGAGAGCGCGCCGCGTTCTGGGCGGCAATTAACATGCTGAAATGACCGGATAATTTCCAAAGTGAACTCTGTGGTGATGTGGTACCGTCGTGTGACTGTCTGAGAAATTGCGGAAGAGGTGGACATCAGCACTTTTTCGGCACATTCCACTGTGACAGAAGATTTTGCCATGAAAAGAGTTGCAGCGAAATTCATCGGCACGAAGCTGATGGCACAGCAACAGCGCCTTCGTGTTGAAGCCTCACAGGACATGCTGTAACATGCCCAGCTCGTCCACAATTTCTCGGATAGTCACATGACGGTCCCACATCACCACAGAGTTCACTTTGGAAATGATCCGGTCATTTCAGCATGTTAATTGCCGCCCAGAACGCGGCGCGCTCTCCACTGTTGTGCGGCCATCTTTAAACTGGCTGTACCGCTCCTTAATCTGTGTGATGGCCAGAGGATCGTCACCGAAAGCCGTCTGAATAATCCGAATGGTTTCCACCTGGCTGTTGCCCAGTTTCTGGCAAAATTTGATGCAGTCGCGCTGCTCCAGTCGTTCCGCCATTTCCTTGCAAAGAAAAAACGACAAGCGATTCCACCCATCCTCACACAAAGGCTGCTTGCAAGCAAATGATGCAATCGACAGGTGTGAAAAAACTCACGCATGCGCACGAAGGTTCAAGGTTGGCTCATGCAAGCACACGTGATTCAAAGCCATCAGGTTTTTGAAAAAAATAAAAAGGTCAGATACTTTTCTAACAGACCTCGTATACAAAATGGTCTATGCGTTTTGTTGTCCATTGATATGGTGAACAGTGCTTTACGCAGAGAAAGCAACAGAGTTATCCAGTAACATTCACATGCAAACTAGTGGAGCAATCCTGATAGTTACACACCCTTTGTTTGAGCACTTGAGATTGTCTCCGTGTGCTCCTGCTTTCACTGATCGCTGTGTGTAATGGTGCAGGGCACACTGAGTATGTGTTAATAGTAGGTACTCACTGGAGCACCCAGGGGGCTATTCAAATGGGCCAACTAGTAACATATCACTCCTGAAAACAATCTTGGGCTTTTCATGTGAGGTAAATCTGCCCTACGATTGGATTTTGGAAAACCATGTGACGGTGAACTAATTCCGATTGGACACTCACATTGCGCACGTCATCACACAGCTTTTATGAGGAGTACAAAGATGGCCGATGGCTGGATCGAAAGTCTGCGGAGTTAACGTTTCAGCAAAAAAAAGTAAGTTCCTATCTCATATCATTCAAAAGTTATTTATTATTTAGTAAAGCTTGGTTTTGGCAGCCGAGTGTGAGGTGTCCAGGATGAAGATCAGCACCTCCAAATCTGAGGCCATGGTTCTCGACCGGAAAAAGGTGCTTTGCCCTCTTCAGGTCGATGCAGTGTCCTTGCCTCACGTGGAGGAGTTTAAGTATCTCGGGGTTTTGTTCATGAGTGAGGGACGGATGGAGTGTGAGATTGACAGACGGATCGGTGCAGCATCTGCAGTGATACGGTCGCTGTATCGGACCGTCGTGGTGAAGAGAGAGCTGAGTAGGGGGGCAAAGCTCTCGATTTACCGATCAATCTACGTTCTGATCCTCACCTATGGTCATGAGATTTGGCTCATGACCGAAAGAACGAGATCGCGGGTGCAAGCGGCCGAGATGAGTTTCCTCTGCAGGGTGGCTGGGCGCTCCCTTAGAGATAGGGTGAGGAGCTCGGTCACTCGGGAGGAGCTCGGAGTCGAGCCGCTGCTCCTCCACATCGAAAGGAGTCAGTTGAGGTGGCTCGGGCATCTTTTCCGGATGCCCCCTGGATGCCTCGCTGGAGAGTTGTTCCGGGCACGTCCCATTGGGAGGAGGCCCCGGGGAAGACCCAGGACATGCTGGAAGGATTACATCGCTCGACTGGCTTGGAAATGCCTTGGGGTTCCCCCGGATGAGCTGGGGGAGGTGTGTGTGGATCGGGAGGTCTGGGTGGCTTTGCTTGAGCTGCTGGCTTTGCTTGAGCTGCTGTCCCCGCGACCCGACTCCGGATAAAGCGGAAGAAAATGGATGGATGGATGGATGGATAAAGCTTGGTTTTAGCCGTCGTATACGATGGCGTCGGCCCCAGAGGGTTAAGCACAAAACGTGATTGGCTGGTCAACACAGGGAGCATTGTGGGTAGCGTAGTTCAGGTTTACTTTGGACGTTACAGTGTTGTCCCTTGGAAATCTGCTGCAAAACCCATCACACATTGTGGAAAAATAATTATTTAAATATCTAAAGGACACTGGATTACTTCATCACATCTAAACAAATGACTATGGCTGCCAGGAGTTAAGGTTTTGTAAAATCTCAGCGATCACTCACCAGCCCGAGTAGGTGGTTGTAAATGCACCTAAAGCTGGTGCCGCCCGCCATTGGATCCGAAAGAAGAATTTTAACAATATTTTATTTTATTTGTTGTGGCTGACGGTATCACCAAGACTCGGTGGGAGAGAGGAGCTCTCACGGCACAGCTGTGTGTACAGACTGGGATGTTTCTTCGCCGTTTAGACTGTTTTGGATAATCTCAGGAGGATTATTTTTTCAGATGAATCCCACTGAAACTAACAGGTAAGAACTTATATTTACTACGTGTCTTTTACTCTGCCAATCGTTGCATTAATGGACATATTTCGGTTGTTTAAGCTGCAGGGTTCAAAGCGTGTGAAAAAAGTGGCAGCTTTTAGCTCGTAAATGACAGTGTATCTAATACCAAGATAAACTGTGACTTCTAATACTGTGTTTTACTGCTTTTGAAAGATGATGACAGTGTTTGGGGTTTTATTTTTTTGTTTATTAATTTTTCGTGCTTTCTTGTGTGCTTGTGATACTTGAATTTACCCAGCAGCCCCTGCGGCACTTAAAGTGAAACTGGTTTATCAGAAGCCAACAGTGTAATCTGATGTGCCCACGCCCGAATCAATACTAAAAGTTATCGGTTATCTGTAATAACGATAACGTTTTTAGCAGTTTATCTGGTTTATTGTCATAAAAGATAACATTTCAGTTAATTGATTTATGGTTAGCTGTGCCCACCACTGTTTAGTTCTGCATTGTTGTTTAGTTCTGAAACAGAAACAGCATTAGTGAAGGTTACAAATGATCTTCTTATGGCCTCAGACAGTGGACTCATCTCTGTGCTTGTTCTGTTAGACCTCAGTGCTGCTTTTGATACTGTTGACCATAAAATTGTATTACAGAGATTAGAGCATGCCATAGGTATTAAAGGCACTGCGCTGCGGTGGTTTGAATTATATTTGTCTAATAGATTACAATTTGTTCATGTAAATGGGGAATCTTCTTCACAGACTAAAGTTAATTATGGAGTTCCACAAGGTTCTGTGCTAGGACCAATTTTATTCACTTTATACATGCTTCCCTTAGGCAGTATTATTAGACGGTATTGCTTAAATTTTCATTGTTACGCAGATGATACCCAGCTTTATCTATCCATGAAGCCAGAGGACACACACCAATTAGCTAAACTGCAGGATTGTCTTACAGACATAAAGACATGGATGACCTCTAATTTCCTGCTTTGAAACTCAGATAAAACTGAAGTTATTGTACTTGGCCCCACAAATCTTAGAAACATGGTGTCTAACCAGATCCTTACTCTGGATGGCATTACCCTGACCTCTAGTAATACTGTGAGAAATCTTGGAGTCATTTTTGATCAGAATATGTCATTCAAAGCGCATATTAAACAAATATGTAGGACTGCTTTTTTGCATTTACGCAATATCTCTAAAATTAGAAAGGTCTTGTCTCAGAGTGATGCTGAAAAACTAATTCATGCATTTATTTCCTCTAGGCTGGACTATTGTAATTCATTATTATCAGGTTGTCCTAAAAGTTCCCTAAAAAGCCTTCAGTTAATTCAAAATGCTGCAGCTAGAGTACTAACGGGGACTAGAAGGAGAGAGCATATCTCACCCATATTGGCCTCTCTTCATTGGCTTCCTGTTAATTCTAGAATAGAATTTAAAATTCTTCTTCTTACTTATAAGGTTTTGAATAATCAGGTCCCATCTTATCTTAGGGACCTCGTAGTACCATATCACCCCAATAGAGCGCTTCGCTCTCAGACTGCAGGCTTACTTGTAGTTCCTAGGGTTTGTAAGAGTAGAATGGGAGGCAGAGCCTTCAGCTTTCAGGCTCCTCTCCTGTGGAACCAGCTCCCAATTCAGATCAGGGAGACAGACACCCTCTCTACTTTTAAGATTAGGCTTAAAACTTTCCTTTTTGCTAAAGCTTATAGTTAGGGCTGGATCAGGTGACCCTGAACCATCCCTTAGTTATGCTGCTATAGACGTAGACTGCTAGGGGGTTCCCATGATGCACTGTTTCTTTCTCTTTTTGCTCTGTATGCACCACTCTGCATTTAATCATTAGTGATCGATCTCTGCTCCCCTCCACAGCATGTCTTTTTCCTGGTTCTCTCCCTCAGCCCCAACCAGTCCCAGCAGAAGACTGCCCCTCCCTGAGCCTGGTTCTGCTGGAGGTTTCTTCCTGTTAAAAGGGAGTTTTTCCTTCCCACTGTAGCCAAGTGCTTGCTCACAGGGGGTCGTTTTGACCGTTGGGGTTTTACATAATTATTGTATGGCCTTGCCTTACAATATAAAGCGCCTTGGGGCAACTGTTTGTTGTGATTTGGCGCTATATAAAAAAAAATTGATTGAATTGATTGAGTTCTGCATTGCTGTCATTCTGTCTTGGTTTGGCCCCGCCCTTCCTTTATGTGGTAGTTCCTGGTCTTGCCTTTTTCACTCACCCTCTAGTCTTGTTTGCTTTTCACTTATCCTCCAGTCTTGTCTCTCCTCTGGTGTTTGCCTCTGGGTTTTATTCCTACATGATCTTAAGTCTCAATAGTGTCTGTGTCCTGTGTCACTTTGTATTTGCCCTCCATGCCATGTTCATGTATGTTCTGTTTCTCTGCTGCCCCCTGGTGTCCTAGTCGAATATTACATCCCTGTGTCACTTTCTGTCTGTCATCCACATTCATGTATGTTTTGTTTCTCTGCTGCCCCCTCGTGTCTTAGTTTAATGATCACATTAATTTACTCATCAGACAATCAGTATTTAGTCTCACCTGAGTTTGTGTTTCTTGGGGGTTTATTGCTTATCTTTGTCTGCTTAGTGGGTGTTCAGTGTTCATGTCTACTGTCCAGAGTTTATGGTTTGATTGCTCAACCTTTTGAAGTCCTGGTTTCTCCACTACTCAACAATTTGTATGTCTGGTCTGACCTGCATCTGGGGTATATCCTTGACACTGTCCCTCCCACCCGTTATCACAACAGTTTGAGTGTAATGTTCCCCAAAATGCTGTGTTTTTCCCCCAGAAGTAGAGAAATTACATCATATTTTACCACTTTAGCACCCGCCCTCAAACGAGACTGCAGTGCCCAATACTTTGCATCACACCCAAAGCAAAATAATTGTAAAAATGTTTTTTGATAATGTTGCATTGCAAATGTGTTTTTCAACTCATTCAGTAATAAATCGCTCAGCCTCCATGTGTGTGTGTCTGTGTGTTTTGAAGTTCCTTATGAAGTTCACTGTGTTTGATCATTTGTCTATTTCAATTTTTTAACACTTTTCTACTGAATGTACTGGTTTTGAAATCTCTGTCCACAGCCAACAATGAAAGCATGACCTGCTGTGGAAGAAATGATGCAACAGCACAGCTTGCTGGGCATCGGTCTGCCAAAAAATATAATCTTCAAATGTACTTTGGAGTGAACAAAGGATGGATTATAAAACAACTTTACTTTACCAGTCCTAGAAATATTTGCTGTTTAGAAGTCAGCATTCACTGTTCTGTTTAATTTCTGAAGTAAATTATATGAATGATTATTGTTGTGATCGTTTCGGGTGTTGGGGAGCCATATTTTGAATAATCAGACCTCCTTACGATGCTGCATCATTTCCAGGAATCAGAGTGTCAGATGATAGCAAATCCAGGTTCAGTCTAAAGTCAAGTCAAACATCCTGTTCATCACTTTCCCTCAACTGTTGCTTAGCGACAGTGTGACATGATGGAAGACACAAAGCAAGCACAGAAATCACAAAAGTCACTCAATCCACAAATGCTTGAGACTGAAATCCAATGAAATTCTTGTGAAATTTCTCAGAAACGCTTAAAGGCTGACTTTGAGGAAAATGGTACAGTATCTTAACAATATAATCTTTCCTCTCAGAAGGAAAAAACAGCCTGCTGCGGTTCTGGATGTGTGTCCAACATGAACCGTGTTCACAAACACGTCAGTAACATCACATCAATCGATTTTGGGGCGAATGAAATGAGTATGTTTAACTTGTAGTACCAAGCAGTACAGCAGTATGTCTAATATATTCACTGACAACCATAAGTGCACATACAGACATACATTCATTAATTTTCTACACCCGTGGAGCTGGAGCCAGGGGCAGATCCAGGATTTTGTAAAAGGGGGAGGGTGGGTTTCTGAATGGGTAAGGTATGACTACGGTGGGAGGTGGTTTGGTTCCAAATTTTTGAATTTTTTTGGTGCCATTTCTTGCATTTTGGCACATATTTTACCACAAAATACACCACAGAAAAATAAACTTTATAACCAGTTTTTTATTAATTTGAACAGTTCTGAATGTGATGCTATGACCTCATGATGACAAGTAACAGAGAACACTTGAACTGTCTTCTACACCTTTATCTACCCTACATCTAGCTGGGTTACAACTTGCTGAATGGAGGGTTTAGAAACAGCATTCCACAGGGATTTTTATTTTTTGGTCCATGGGGGGGGCATTCCCTTTATTTATGGAGTATGTTCATGTCCAACTTGATTTTTTCTAATTGTGCTTTTAGCTTCCTGGTTTATAAGGACAATATGCATTGGGGATCGATTGCTATGGTACCCAGTCCAAAATTATCAGTTATCAAGTTGTTCACCAATGAACAACTTGATAACGATTTTATCATATACCTATAAATGATAAATGTTGTATGGTTTTCTGAAGGGTTTTCCCTCATTTATTGTGGGAGTTACGTTCTAAAAAATAACCCGTGATAGGCTAAATCCGCGTGGTAGTCTGTATTATTTTCCATCAGCCTTTCTATATTGATGTCTTTTACTTGGTTTTTGATCATCTGTTTATTTTGCTTTTTTCACAGCTTGTTTCTATTCTTCACACATCAGCCACACATTTAGTGCCATTCTAGTTTTGTTTGTCTTTAATCTACTGTTTTTGATTTTGTTCATGATTGCTTTGGTCACAGTTTTTATCTGGCACATTTACCAGTGAAGTGTTAATTATCTTGTGTTTTGTACTTTTTCCACTCATCAGCTCTGTCCTAGTTTTAGTTTTTAAATTACCTGTTACCTTCTTTTCAGTTTTAGCCATTTGTCACCTGTTATTCTGTTCATGTTAAGATTCCATTCTGTCTAGAGTTTCTTGTTTGTTTCGGTCTGGATATTTTAGTATTGTTTGTTTATGGATTATGTCACTGCACTCCCCTGTCAGTTCTGCCTCATTTTTGTTCCTCATGTTTCACACCCAGTTTCACCTGTATTACTGTCACACCCTCACATCACTATACTCTCTTGCCCTTCACCAGCACTTCCTTATTCCTGTTGGCCACACCCCATTTATTTGTCTTCTGCTTTCCCATTTGTCACTTTACTCTCTTGCTTTGTCTCTTATCTTTGTTTGTCCACGCCCACTTCCTGCCAGCTCACCACACCTGTATTCCATCACTGCCTAATTGTTCACCATGCATTTAAGCCCTGGGAGGTCTGTTTGAAATTGCTAGTTTGTTGATTCTCATGTCTTCGTTCCAGCTCTTCTGCTCTAGATCTGTGTTCCAGATCTGTGTTCCTTGTTTTGTACTTTATTGCCTCACTGTGCCTGACTGTGCTTGTTTCCTGGACCTCATTTTTGTCTCTGCCCACTTACTACTGTTTGCCGTGCTCTCGACCTTAGCCTGTTAATTCTTGACAACGCCATTGCCTTTCACCTGCCTGTACCTTCGCCTCGCTGACTGCTTCTGCCTGCATTTACCATAAAGTCCTTGATATCCTACTACCTGTTTGAGAGTCTGCATTGTGCCTCCAATCATCTGTTGTGCTCAGCTGCTCTGAAATCCTGACATAGTCAGCGTTATTTTTTACAATTATTGTAGATGTTTTAAGGCTGTAAAACCCCTCACTACACACTTCATACACCTACGAGGTTGGGCACATAAGAAATTATTAATAGTGACTGACCAGTATTTCACAGTTCTTCATCCTGGCGCTGCTCCGCTGTCACGTCTTTTTCCACTGAGTGACACCTCGGTGCAGGTGTCTTCTTCCAAGTGAAGAACACAGTTGTGGGTAGTTGTTGGCGCTCTTTTTTCTTCTGGGCGAGAAGATTCTTATAAACAGACATGCAGAACACAATGCGCGTGCTCTCCATTCGCGGTGATGCCGACCGGTGCCGGTGACCTGCCTGCTTGATGAGGACGCAGAACACAATGCGCTGTAAAAAAAATAATAAATAAAAAAAAAAGCACGCAAAACTGGACTAAAAAATTTGCAAAACTGCGAAGCCGCAAAAGGTGAACAGCGTTATAGCGAGGGACCACTGTACATGTACTCTAAAGGTAATAGTAACAAATGCCGTGACGTCACAACATATGCATGGATTGGCTGATTACTCGGGTGGTATAAAAAATATTACCAATCTGCGAAAAGGGTGTATTGCTACTTATTCTTTAGTGTTTTATCCAATCATATTGGCGTATCATTTATAGGTATATGATAAGGGAAAATATCTGACCGGTAATCAGCCAATTAGAGTGCACGTAGCACAGCAGCCATATAATGATGTGTGTTAATTCAGGTAAAAAGTCTTCTTTATTGCGACATAATGTTTTCTAAAAATTCAAGAAAGGAGAGAGATTTATTTCCGTTTTCATTCACTATGTCAGAGTTTCAGCCGGTAACAGTCTGACCTACACCTGTTGACCGCCTCTTTAAACACTGTGGAAGGTTCCAAAATTGCGCTCTGACGTAGAGGCAGTAGCAAAGTATTGTTAGCACCGGTGTATGTTTGGGGGGGAACTTAAAAATGGTTGGACAGATTTCCTTCAAACCTGGAGGGAATATTACGTGAACTGATATCTAGTGATTAGATTTTGTAGTATTTTGGTCAAAGGTCAAGGAAAACATGATCTAAAGCTTATATTGATCAACATTTGTGATTTATTGTATGAATGATTTCATAATGAAGTCATACATAGTCAAAAGTACCATTCCCAACATATGTAAATTCACTTATACAGTTATATCTTTGTGTGTGGAGAGTGAACGGTAAGCATCAACCTTTTAATGTCTTTCATTATTTTTAGAATCTTCTGGTTGGCTAATTATCATTATTGTGGTTTTGTGGGGGCACCTGTGTTGTACTTAAATGTTTCCCTGTGGAACCAGTGTTAGTGTGAGCATAGATGAAATAAAAAGAACTAAGTCACGAAAAGTGTAAACAAAAAAAAATTGTATCTTCATGAATAAAGTTCCTCTAGAAGAGCCATCAACAAATGATTAGGGATGGGTATTGATAAGATTTTATCAATATCCTTACCATTATCGATTCCGCTTATCGATCCAATTCCTTATCGATTCCCTTATCAATACCTCTTGTGAATTTTCTATGTACTAAAAGTAGGCTTTACAGGTTTTCTATGTCAACAACATTTTATTGAGTCTTAAAGTAAATAAATATGAAATTGGTCACTGGATCCTTAAACTCTGGACATAATAAACTCTACATGGCGCATCCTTGATCTCTGAACATAAATAGAAAAAAACAAAATCTGTAGTTTTTGTCAAAAGCATTTCCTTTCAGATATTATTGGCATGAATGTCTTTCCATGAGTCTGAGCTGAGCTCTTGCAGCTGGCTGTGCTGCACATCAGGATGTAATTCATAAACAATGCAGGACGTCTCATTTTGGGAGGAAAAAACATTTTGGTCAATTGTAGTTTGTCTGTATTACAACGTTTGGAAAGAGGTGACATTTTATTTAAAGCGGCGAATTGCTTTGACGTTATTAATTCTGACTGGATTCTGACTCAGCAGAGAGTGGCGCAGCGTTTGGAGCTGTGTGAACAGAACGGAGGACAATTCTCGTTTCTTGACTGCAACAAGACAAGAGTCCCACACCAAAGTGTAGGACTCTTGACAAGACAACAAGACTTTAATCCACACAAAAGTGACTCACGATTGACATTTTTAAATGGCTTTGAGAGGAGTCAAGAAGCAGACTTCTACTACTTCAGCTTCTGAAGAGCAGCAAATCAAAGAACCAAGGAAGCAGCAGATTAAAGCACTGCTTCATTGTTTCACGCTTCAAAATAGAGTGGCACTGCAGAAGCGGTTGATTACAGAGGTGTAATCAAGGGAGAGAAATTATCATTTTCCTGACAAACACTCTCAAAAACAACGGCCACTCTGAAGAACCGATAAGGGAATCATTAAGCAAAAAGGTTACTGATGTCGGTGGATTGAATCATTTCTTAACGATACCCAAAAAGAACCATTTCTCGATACCCAACCCTACAAATGATTCAACAAATCAGTCAGTCTGCTGCTAGTTCTGCCAAGTTATTTTCTTACATGAAACTCCTGTGCTGCTGACAACTTCAATGGTGCAATACTTTCCTCTATTTAACAACATTTACATTATTGTTGTAAAATGTATTATTTACAACTTTTACTGTAACTGTGAAGAAATTCACTACTCTGTCTCTTAGAGTTAGGATGCACAAATGTTTATATTATTTTGTGTGAAGCTGGCAGAGATGGTGACCCTCCAATAGAGTCGTGTCTGTAAGCCACAGCAGCTTCTTAGTTCTGTGGTGTTACAGATGCTATGGGCACTCCAGATGAGCTTTGTGTTGGGACAGCTAGTGTGCCTATTAGCATTAGCTTATCTCTGCTAGTAAAAGTCGAAAAATCCAGACTATGGTGAGGCAGAAGAAAGCCCAAAAAGCTTGCTGTCCAGTTGTGGCACCTGATTGACAGTTGCCATTTTTCAGCCCTGCCATTGCCTGTTGATAGCCCTCCCATCTTACGGGCAACCTCCATCCCCATCCCCTGGCTGAAATGCTGTGTGTTGCTGATAGGGGATTTCATCACCCACAAAGTCAGACTTGACACAGTCACATTGCTTCACACAGGGACAAACAGAACAGAACAGAACTGTCTGAGGTCACAAAGGTGGACATAGAGAGGACTTGTGACCTCACCAGAAAGATGTGTTTACAACAGTTATTTCCTTCTGGTCCCCACCCTTCTCTGGGAAATGAAGAGATAAATATATAGCAGGCTGACCTCATTCAACAGGTGGCTGGTGCAGTTCTGTAGTCAGCACTGTGCCAGCTTTAGTTTTATTGATAATTGGCCCCCTTTCTGGGGTTACCATGGCTTGCTGATGCCAGATTGCCTTCACCCTACTGTGGAAGGCACCGCCAACATAGATTTTTAAAGTGAAGGTAACATTAGGAGGTTTTAGGTAACATTAGCAGGCCATGGAGCAGATGATTAGAGAGCCTGTGGGGCTATTATTAATGTGGCTGTGGAATCCACTCATTTAGTGGGGAAACTGAGACAAGAAAATGGTGATAGCATAGTTTATGTGTCAAGAAGGCAATTTTTTTTTTTTTTTTTTCATTTTGAGACTCTGGCCTGATTCCATAGATGTTTTGGAAAATTCCATTCAATTTTTTTATAGCACCAAATCACAACAAAGCTGCCTCATGGCGCTTCACACGAGTAAGGTCAAATCTTACCAACCCCCCGACCAAGCACACAGGTGAAGGTGGTAAGGAACAACTCCCTCTGATGATATTAAGGAAGAAACACCAAGCAAACCAGGCTCAGAGGAGTGACCCACTACTTAGACCATTCTAACAGTTACAAGGTTTTTATAAAGTTTTACCAAGCTGAAGAAACAGGAAACAGAAAAAAACGAATAGCCTCAAAAACAAAGTGCATTATTTAGGTGAGCACATAGTCACTGGTGCCACAAGCACCTTTGACATCAGTGTGTGAGTGTGTTTGTGTGAATGTGAGACATAATTGTAAAGGACTTTGAGCACCTGATGCAGATGGAAAAGCGCTATATAAATGCAGTTTATTTATCATTTCACCCTAAAGTGAGAAGCAATGTCAGGTGCTCTGGCCCAGGAATACACTTAATGTCAGCCAGCATCTGTAATCTAACTTTGTGGGTGACAAAATCCTCTATCACTAACGCAGAAACACACTAGCCACCCTGATAGCTCATCTGCTGTTCTAGCTTATGGACACAGGTCTCTAAGAGGGCCACCCCTTCTGACAACATCGCACAAGATTAATTTAAAGTATTGTACACCAAGAGAAACCTAAATGTGAGCAAAAGCTAGCACAAGCTAAGCACTAAGGAAATGCTAACCACTCCTAGGATTCACACACTCCTAAGATAATGAGCTAAAATTTGTAGCCATTGTACTTAAAGACATAAGCCCCGGTCACAACCCACCGTGCGTTTTTTTTTTTTCGCCATACGTTTTCTGCGGATGCCACGGCCCCCACGTTTTTGTGAAAGCGTGGGGAGGCAGTAGCAAGAGCAAGGAGGAAATACGTCAAAGCACGCCCTCCATACTCCTGGTGAATCTGCAGCTCGACTGCAGTGAAAGTTCTGCATGTACTAAAACCTCTGCGGCGTGTCTGCGTGCTCCCAAAACCATAATGAGGCAGTACTTACAACGTACGGATCTCCAGATGTTGCCCACTTTTTTGCAAGTAGACTGCACGCACGTGCAAGTACAGCGGGTTGTGACCACGGCTTAACAGAGGCGATGCACAGGTAACAGAAATAAAAAAAATGATTACAACCTTGTATTAATTAGAACAGCGCTGTACAGTCCGGTTGCTAAGAAATCATTCCATCTAGGAAAAAGGTCTGACTACAAATGCAGCAGCAGCAGGGGATAACTGGGGATGCACCAGCTGATAACATATTCAAAAATTCCATTTTGACTACTTTCAGCCTATGTGGAACTTCGTAAACATAAAATTAATCTGAAGATATCTTAAGTACATTATGAAAGAACCACTCTCAAAGTCTGTCGGTCAAATTGCAATCTCTAATAAGGTCCTTAGCACTAGGTTTCATTAAGGTCACTGTACTTAAAATCCCTTCTAATTAATGATCTACTTCTGGAACATAGCTTAGACATTATTGGCTTTATGTGAAACTTGGTTAAAACCCAATATCCTTTTCCCTTTAAATGAAGCCTTTCCACCTGCGTATACATTTAGTCATGTCCCTTGTGATACAAAGCAAGGCAGAGGGAATGCTTTAATTTATAAATCTGGTCTTAGCTTAAGGGCTCTTGGGAGTCCTAAATTTAATTAGGTTGAACATTTGGCTCTCTGCACTGTTCACGCTGCCATGTGCAGTCATGATCAGAAGAACAAAAATCAGACATGTTACTCTGTCACAGTTTATAGGCCTCCAGGCCCATATTCCAAATTCTTAGAGGAATTTTGTGAGTTTATCCTTGATTTGCAAACTCCTGCTGATTACATTCTGATTGTTGGTGACTTCAATAACCATGTCAATAAGCCCTCTGATCCCCTCAGCATTTCATTAATGGACATTATGGTAATGCTGGGATTTCCTCAGTGCATTTAGGGATCGACCAACGGTAGCGGAAATACCCTGGATTTGATCCTCACTCATGGATTGCCATCTCAGATAATGATATTGTTTCTCTTATGTCATCTGTTTCAGAGGACTCACTTGTTAAGTTTACAGTTTCACTACTCTGTCCACAGGGATAAGATACTTATTTATCATCTCTGCATCATATCAGTTCCTCAACCATAAAGGAACTTGGAGCCAGAATGCCTGATATCTTAGTGTCACTTTTTGGATATGATCAATCAGCAGATAGCCCTGTGGATAGCTGAAATTCAATGCTTATGAGTCGACTGGACGACGATTGCATCCCCTATTTACCCAAAACACAGCCACCTTGGTTCAGTGATGGTTCAGTGATCATCTACACAGCCTCAAGCATAGGTCTAGAAGTCTTGAGCACAAATGGTGCTTGCATAGTATGATGCTATTCTGGACTGAAAGCATACGCTATTATACAAATAATGAATGTTTATGAGTTCAATGGTACGAATATTTCATGAGGTGAAAGATGGAACAACATTCATTATTTGTTTTATATAACGGCTAAAATAGACATTTTATATTTTATTAATTTATAAACAGCAGAAAAGGGCTTACATTTTGGTTTGTGTCACTGGTGCTTTGACATCAACAGTTCAACATAAACTTTAAATAGGAGTCCAACATTGTTCTCAGTCAACATGGAAAAACAGTTAGATAGTTCAGAAATTATTCTGATGATATAGTCCATGTTGCCTACACTGACAAAAGAAAAGAATTTTCCAAAAGAAAAAAAAGACTTTGGGTGTTTCCTCAGTCCACCAAAAAAAATTGCATCAGAAATTTGTCAAGGTTTTCATCCTAACAGCTCTTCATGCCTCCAGACGGCTTACGGCGTAGTGGATTTGTTTTGTGTGTGTGTGTGTGTGTGTGTGTGTGTGTGTGTGTGTGTGTGTGTGTGTGTGTGTGTGTGTGTGTGTGTGTGTGTGTGTGTGTGTGTGTGTGTGTGTGTGTGTGTGTTAGAAGGATTAGCACCTTAAATTAGCTTGTTCAAATCGTTATCCATCAGCAAAACAAACTCTGCCATATTTAGCTAAATGCCGCCCCCCTAGTGTGCGTCGACAAGGTTTGTAGCGTGCAATGGTCCAAAACGTGTGGAATCAAGTTGCATGGTAAATGGAACCAAATTTGCACACTAAAGGCAACACAACACAAATGGGATGAATAATCCATGTCACGTGACATACGACACACCAATCAAATGACAAGAATCCATTCAGCTGTTATATAATGGTGACTAAATAGGCCTGGCACTCTGATTTGAAAACAAGCATAACTTCAAAGTTCTTGTTTAACTCTGTGGCTACAATTATTCAAGGACAGTCATCTATCTGTAAACCGTTCTCCATTTAACTGCTCAGGATTTCTTAGATTATTTTAAAGAGAAAAAAAGGATGTTAGGATAACTATAATCCCAGTATGCTCTAGTTCCACCAGTCGATCGTGTGACTGATGTGGTTGCCATCTCTGAAAGGATGCCAAGACTTGCTCAACTTAACACTGTTCTGCTGGGTATGCTGATGAAACTGTTAACTTCTGTAGAAGCACAACCTGTTTTTTGACCTGATACCAACTAGGCTGTTTAAACATCTGCGGGCAACATTTAGTCTTACTATGCTGAAAATTATTAACCTGTCATTAACCTCAGGTCCCGTTCATAAAAGTTTTAAATGTGCAGTGATCAAACCAATTCTTAAGAAACCAAAGCTGGATTTGGGTTTACTGAATAACTACAGACCAATATCAAACCTATCTTTTTGCTACAAAATCCTTGAGAAGGAGTTGATGGTCTAGTGGTTAAAGCGTTGGGCTTGAGACCAGAGGATCCTCGGTTAAAATCCCACTCTGACGGGAAAATCACTAAGAGCCCTTGGGCAAGGTCTTTAATCCCCTAGTTGCTCCCAGTGTGTAGTGAATACCTTGTATGGCAGCACCCTCACATCAGCACCCTTGTAAAGCGCTTTGAACGTCTGATGCAGATGGAAAAGCGCTATATAAATGCCATTTTGTCCATTTAAAAAATAATTTCACAACAGCTTGTGTATCATCTTACACAGAATGACCTCTGTGAGCCACTGCCATCTGGATTTAGAATGCACCACTCCATGGAAACATGAAAAATGACCTTCTGCCTGCAATGGACTCTGACTCCACTACAGAGCTAATATCGTTACATCTAGGCACTGCATTTGACACAGTGGATCATCATGTATTACTGGATAGGCTTGAGAACCACTTTGGGATTGCTGACCTTGTGTGGTGGACATCTTTCTTAAGTAGTCATGTTCAGGGTGTCCTGTTCAATAATGTCACTTCAAATCATGTTCCTTTGAAATTTGGAGATCCACAAGGGTCTGTTTTAGGGCCCCTGCTTTTCTCCCTCTATATAGCACCCCATGGGCACATACTGTGATGTTTTAGGATTACATTTTATTGTTACATTGATGACTGTTGTACATGCTAATAACTGCAGGTAATCTCACGCACATTAAGACTTTATAGGATTGGCTGGCTTCAGTGAAAACAGTGACATCCAGTGACGTCCCGCAACTTCTTACTTTTAAATTCGGACAAGACTAAACATTGGTCCTGCGAGACACAGGCATCAGTTTGATGAGCTCATGATAACCCTAGACTTCTGTGTTATATGTCACAGTGATAAAGTAATAAACCTTGGGGTGATCTTGGTTGACACAGAGACTCTAATTCATGCCTTTATCTCTTGTAGATTGAATTACTGCAAAGTCCTGTGCTTGGGCTTGCTGCGATCCAGCATTAAAGGTTTGCAATTGGTTCAAAATGCTGCTGCTGGAGTTTTGAGGAGAACCAGAAAGTCTGACCATATTAGCTTGATTTTGGCCTCCTTTCACCGACTTCCTGTCCCTGTGAGGTCAAATTTTAAGATTTGTTACTAATTTACAAAATCTTTCATGGATTAGCGCCTCCGCATCTGACCAACCTAAATTAGATTAGATAAGATTAGACAGAACATTATTAATCCCAATGGAAGACTCTCTCAGGGAAATTGAGGTTCCAGCAGCATTGAAAAGTAGCACACAGGGTAAGAAGCACACAAAGTATCAAAAGCAGAAGAAAGAAACAATTTGAAAAAGTACATACAAATGTAAATACCAGAACTACTGGCTACAACTGCTCCCATCCTCTGTCTTCCTGTTACTTCTCCTCCCCGCTGAGTGAGGAGTTGAATAGTCTGATTGCCTGAGGGACAAAGGAGTCTTTCAGCCTGTTGGTCCTGCACTTGGGAAGGAGCAATCTGTAGCTGAAGAGGCTCCCCTGGTTGCTAATGACGGTGTGCAAAGGGTGACTGGTGTCGTTCATAATGCCCAGCAGTTTGTCCAGTGTTCTCTCCTCTGCCACCTTCACCAGAGAGCCCAGCTTCATGCCAACCACAGAGCCAGCCTGACTGATCAATTTGTCCAGCCTGGGTGTGTCCTTCTTGCATGTGCTGCTCAAACCTAGCCCCTCCCCACCACCACCACCATTACCACACCATAATGTAAAAGAGGAGGCTGGTTACCACGGACTGGTAGAACATCCACAGAAGTTTTCTGCAGATTTTAAATGACCACAGCCTCCTCAGGAAGTACTGGCCTGGGTTCTGCATTCTCAGGATGCAGGATTACTGTATGTCCCTAAGGTTAAACCAGTCAGGAGGCCACAGGGCTTTCTCTTATTGTGCACCTGTTCTGTGGAACAGTCTGCCTGCTGACATAAAAGAGTTTGATTGAATCAATCAAGTCTAGATTAAAGACTCATCTGTTTTCCCTTTCATATGGTGAGCATACTTGCATTGAACCATTATTTGCTCTCCTTTTAAATTGTGTTATTTACATAGGAGCAGGTCTCAGCCTCATTCATTCATTAATCTACAACCGCTTATCCGGGATCGGGTCACGGGGGCAACAGCTCTAGCAGGGGACCCCAGACTTCCCTCTCCGTGCCACATTGACCACCTCTGACTGGGGGATCCTGAGGCATTCACAGGCCAGTGTGAAAATATAATCTCTCCACCTAGTCCTTGGTCTTCCCCGGGGTCACCTCCCAGATGGGCATGCCTTGAACATCTCCCTGGGAGGCACCCAGGAGGCATCCTTACCAGATGCCCGAACCGCCTCAGCTGGCTCCTTTCAACGCGAAGGAGCAGCAGCTGTACTCCGAGCTCCCCACGGATGACCGAACCTCTCACCCTACTCTAAGGGAGACACCAGCCACCCTCCTAAGGAAGCCCATTTCAGTCGCTTGTACCCGCGATCTAGTTCTTGCGGTCATGACCCAACCCTCATGACCATAGGTGAGAGTAGGACTGAAGACTGACCAGTAGATCGAGAACTTTGCCTTTTGGCTCATCTCCCTTTTTGGCACAACAGTATGGTAGAATGCAACACCACCCCTGCTGCGCTGATTCTTCGGCCAATCTCACGCTCCATTGTCCCCTCACTCGTGAACAAGTTCCCAAGGTACTTGAACTCCTTCACTTGGAGCAAGACCATATTCCCTACCCGGAGTAGGTCCATTGGTTTCCTGTTGAGAACCATGGTCTCAGATTTAGAGGTGCTGATCCTATCCTAGCCACTTCAGACTTGGCTGCGAACTGATCCCGTGAGTGTTGGAGGTCACCGGCCAATGAAGCCAACAGGACCACATCATCTGCAAAAATCAGTGATGAGATCCTGAGCCCACCAAACTGGAAACCCTCCTCCACCCGACTACGCCTCGATATCCTGTCCATGAATATCACAAACAGGATTGGTGACAAGGCTCAGCCTTGGCGAAGGCCAACACCCAACAGAAATGAGTCCGACTTACTGTCGAGCACCCGAACACAGCTCTCGCTTTGTGAGTACAGAGATTGGATGGCCAAGAAGCGACCCCCTTACTCCATACTCCCGCAGCACCTCCCACAGTGTCTCCCAGGGTACCTGAGGTGTACCCGCTTTCTCCAAGTCCACAAAAAACACATGTATACTGGATGGGCATACTCCCAGGTACCCTCCAGGATCCTTGTGAGAGTGAAGACCTGGTCAGTTGTTCCACGACCAGGACGGAACCCACATTGTTCCTCTTCAATCAGAGGTTCAACTACCGGCCGAACCCTCCTTTCCAGCACCCTGGAGTAGACTTTACCAGGGAGACTGAGTAGTGTGATGCCCCTGTAGTTGGCACACACTCTCTGGTCCCCCTTTTTAAATATGGGGACCACCACCCTAGTTTGCTACTCATTAGGCATTGTCCCAGACCTCAACGCAATGTTGAAGAGACCTCTCATCCAAGACAATCCCTCCATACCCAGAGCCCTCAGCAATTCTGGATGAATCTCATCAACCCCCAGGGTCTTGCCACTGCAGAGTTGTTTGACTACCTCAGTGACTTCCACCAGGGAAATTGATGAAAACCCTCCATCAGCTTCCAGCTCTGCCCTTAGTATAGAGGGCACTCCTGTCTGATGCAGGAGTTCCTCAAAATGTTCCTTCTAGCACCGGATTACATCCTCAGTTGAGGTCAACAGAGTCCCATCCTTACTGTAGATAGCTTGGATGGTTCCCCGTTTTCCCTTCCTGAGGTGCCTCACGGTCCGCCAGAAGCACCTTGATGCCGACTGAAAGGCCTTCTCCATGGTTGCTCCGAACTCTTCCCACACCCGCTGCTTTGCCTCCCCCACAGCAGAGGCTGTTGAGTAGAAGATCTGTCAGACAGTGGGCTCCTCCAGACGTTCTCAGTTCACCCGCACTACCCATTTGGCGTTACCAGGTCTGTCCAAAGTCCACCCCCCCCCCCCATCCTCTGATCCAACTCACCACCAGATGGTGATCAGTTGACAGCCTCATTATATCTAAATTCTGGGTCTGTTCATGAAACAAAGTGTGAGCTGCTGGTGACTACATTAGTAACTTCTGTGCATCTTTGTTGGTTTACTGCTGGGAACGAGTGCTTTAGGTGCTTTTAGTTCTAGCTATCTCTGCTCTCATTCTCCCTGTCTGAGGTGCTGTTGTCCCAACTGGGAACTGGTGCTTCGGTGCTGTCTGCTATACCCCTGGACAAAGGTTCATCTGCACACTTGCCCATGACAACCTACCACAAGTATGCTGACCAACAATGATTGAACAATGACCTAAAACTGAGAATTTTTAGAATCAGATCTCTTCTGGACTTTTGTTTTGTATGGTGATGACTTTTTTGTCTGTACTTTGTTCAGTTAATCATGGTTACTGTCAGATTGGCCGAAACAGTGGGTCTATCCCTCTCTGCTACTAATGCTGTTAATACCCCCATCACACACAGCCAGAATCATGCAGAATGGTGTCAGAATGATGAATCGGTGCACATCCGAAAAGTGTCAGGTTTCAGTTCCAAAACGTTGTGACAGCCATCTGTGGAAGTCCAAATCACTCAAAATTGGCCGACGGCCCCAAGTGTGATGCACATGTTCAAAACCCTCCAGGTGCCATCCAGATGGGACACATATCTGATGGCAATCCATGTGGAATCTGAGGACCATCTGACCACAATTTACATATTCCTATGGCGGCAAAACAGTATCCGAAACGATTTGAGCACATACACAATGCGCCCCCCCCCCCTCCCCCGAGCGCAAAGGAACTGTTGAAATGTATGTAGCACACTTCATCATGATAATAATTCTGAATTATTATCATGTACAGTGAATGTGAGCAGGGCTATCAAACCAACAGCACCATGCGCGACTGTGCGCTACTGTGCCCTACTGTGCGCATGCTGCTGCAAATCTGACCAGGCTGTTATATCCACAATAGACAGTACAGTACAGATGTTTGTCCATTCCTTCCCATGGGCGACGTAAATAATGTGAATATTGTCTCCATCATATCTGTATATAACACAGGTAGCTGCGCATCTCCATGGTGCACAGCAACGTGTGATTGCACGTGTCAGGCTTGGAGCTGAATGGATCTCACCTTGTAAAATATGATCACGGTCTAACTCTGTAGGAGATATGACATGGAACTATTGTGCAAGGCCGTGACAGCATTAATAAACAAGAATCTCACCTCCAACAGCGGTCCAGGAGTGTTTCACAGAGCGGACAGGGATGTGGTCCTGAGACCGCAGCCTGTGGTTAAAATCCTCTGACCCGGCTGTTGTGTGCTGGAATCAGCAATGCAAAAATACATCCCATGTGATAATCCAACCATCGTGGTGTCCAAAGTTGCGTTGTGTTCCTGAAGTGAACAAAAAACAAAAAAGAAATTAAAGTTCACTGAAAAGGCTCTGTCTGACACATGGGAGAGCATGGCCCAATGCCAGGAAACTTTCACTTCGTGGCTCATGCATTGTTATTCATACACACACACATGCATACACACAGACACATGGCTGAGTGATAATTGCAGCCCTATGCGTGTGCGCAGAGCGCACAGCGTGAGGAACACAGCGTGTGCGTGAGGAACACAGCATTCCAGTACGTGTTTGCCATCCAGATGTTTGGACATCGGGCGGTCTTCAGCACCTTTTATGGTCATCTGATAGTAGTCTGTGTTAGCTATGTGTTGTCTACATGCACTTTGGATGCCATCATGCAGGTGTGGACGAGGTCATCCGGATGCATTCTGACACTGCGGACCACGCCTCTTTCCTTCCGACTGCGTCAGATTATGGCAATATTTCGGACATGGTTCCTGTACATTCTTGCTATGTGTGACGGGGGCTTAAGGTTTCCTCCTCAAAAAATGTTGGAGGGAGTTTTTTTTTTTACGTCCTCCAAGATGTAATGAAATAATCTGTGTTTATTTATCTGTCTGTTAGCAGGATTACGTCAAAACTGCTGCACAGATTTTGATGAAATTTTTACCACAGATAGATATTAGACCAAGGAAGACTCCATTAAATTTTGGAGGTGATCTGCATCCAGATTCTGGGTCAGGTTTCACTTTATAAAGGCTTTGAAGGATCATTGTTATAAGGATTGCATCAAAACTACTGCACAGATTCTCACCTAACTTGCACCACAGATAGATATTATGCCATGGAAGACTTCATTCAGTTTTGGAGGTCATCCAAATCCGGGACCTATAAAAAAACCTATAAAGTTCCACTTTATAGGTGTTTAAGGATTACGTCAAAACTACTTTACGGATTCTCACCAAATTTGCACCACAGATCAATATTGGGGCATGAATTTTGGAAGTGATCTAGATCCGGATTCAGGATCAAGGTTTCACTTTGTATACATACTACATTGGATGCCGCTGAAATTGAGGATGGCCCGCTGGCTGTTCCACCAATATCAAGTAGTTTGTGTCTGCTGCCTATAACCTGCATGGAATGGCTCAAACCTGAACCTACATCCAGGCATCTTATATATGCTACTCTGGAATCACCCCTAAATCCAAACAGTCCAACTGTCAACAACACTGATGTCCTTTGTCTGGGTCTAATTAACATAAGATCACTCTCCTCAAAATCATTCCTGATTGATGATCTAATTATGGATCATCACTTACAGTAGATATGATTGGGTTATGTGAAACCTGGCTTAAACCTACAGCTGTCCTCCCCTTAAATGAGGCCTGCCCATCGGCGTACACATTTAGTCATGTCCCTCATGATTCGAAGCAAGGCCGGGGTGTTACTCTTATTTATAAATCTAGGTTTAGTCAATTACCTGTTGGGGTCACAAATATAATTAATTTGAACATCTGATTCTCCGCTCTGCCCACGACCTTGGCAATACGTAGCAACGTATTGCCAAGGTCAGAAGAATAAAAATCAGCCGTACTACTTTGTCACTGTATATAGGCCCCCTGGCCCATACTCTGAATTCTTAGATGAATTTGCTGAGTTCATCTGTAACTTGTCAACTAGTGCAGATACAGTAACATTCTGATTATTGGTGACTTCACCATTCATATAAATAAGCCTTCTGATCCCCTCTGCAAATTATTTATGGAAATTATGGATTTATTAGGATTCCCGCAATGCATTCAGGATTGGACGCACATTAGTGGAAATAACTTGGATTTGGTTCTCGCATGTGGTATTGCTGTCACAAAATATTGACATAATGCGTCTTTAGTGGAACAACAACCTAATTTATCATTGCGGTGACACGTCAACTCCTCAACTACAACTGACTGCCTGATGTCTTAGCTTCACATTTAGAAAATGCCCAATCAGTAGATAGTCTTGTGGATAGCTTAAACTCAGTGCTCAAAAATACACTCAACATGATTGCGTTACCTATATTAAAACCACACACCCCCAAAACACAGTCACCTTGGTTCAATGATTACTTGAGTGTCCTCAAGCATAAGGCTAGATATCTAGAAAGAAAATGGTGTAGTACAAAATTAGAAGTATTCCATCTCGTGTGGCGTGACGCTATATTAGGCTATAAGCATACACTACTGGCTACAAAGCGGGCCTATTACTCTGATTTGATCAACAAAAACAAACATAAGTCAAAGTACTTTTTTGACATGGTGGCAACACTTACGGGGCTTTCACAGTGGAAGCATCAAGCATGGCAGAAGCATCGCGAATGGGTCTAAAACGCATTATTTTCAATGAGATGTGTTGCGTTTTTGACACGGCATAAGCGTTGCATCAAAAACCAAGCTTAAGTGATGCTTCTGCCAGGAGCACGCATTGCTGCATTTTTATCAACCTGCCGCGGTCAAAGTTCAACCCAATCCAACTTTCGCTGCTGTGCGCTATGATGTAGCTGTCCAATAGAAATGAGGTATCAGGCCAAAACACGGAAGACTGCAGTGCAGAAACCACTGATCTGTATAAAACAGTTTTATATACAGATCAGTGGCAGAAACGTGTCACAGAACTGCTTATTTAAACACAGCAGTTTTCTGAAGAAAATCCTTGCAAATGTTTTCTTACCTCAAAATTAATTTCTGATTGCTGTAAAAAGTTTAGAACACTTGTTATTAAAATTATAAAAAAAATAAAAGATTCTTTAGAAACCTTTCTTCATCTGTAAATTAAAACCATAACTTAGCTGTAATTTCAGATTAGATGATTTCTTGTTTAACATAAGGAACCTTGGACATTTATTTTTAGACAAATAAAATAGCATGGAAATGTGTACATAGTCTGGTAGGTTATTCATATCTCATTTCAACCAGAAAAACAAACACTGTTAATAAATACAAATGTTTATTGTAAATGGAGATGATTTAACAATGACTACAGTGTGATTGTTAATGCGACATAAACCTCATGAAGAAATCATTTTTTAATTTAGTCATTTCAATATTTAATTACGTCGTCGTTGACAATATGATTGCTTTGAATGTTGCAATCAGGACAGAGTAATTTCTAAAATATGAAATATGACCTTATTTGTGTGAAGCGCCTTGAGGCAACTTTGTTGTGATTTGGCGCTATATAAATGAAATGAATTGAAATTAAATTAAATTGATATTGAATATATAGACTTTGAAGGATTACAACAAAACTACTTCACAAATTCTCACCACATTTACACCACAGATAGATAATGGGGCATGGAAGACTCCACTAAATTTTGGAGGTGATCTGGATGCAGATTCTGGATCAAGATTTCACTTTTTATAGGCTTTGAAGGATTACATCAAAATTACTTAACAAATTCTCACCACATTTGCACCACAGATAGATATTAGGGCATGGAAGGCTCCATTTAATTTTGGAGGTGATCCGGATCCAGATTGGCAGACAACAGAAATCTCTGATTGCTCTTGCTTCTATGCACAGCACCTTGGGTCAACTTTGTTGTAATTTAGCACTATATAAATATGAGGTTTGTTAGAAAACTATCCAACCTTTTTATTTTTTGCAAAAACTATATGGATATGAATCACATGTGATTGCATCAGCCAAGCTTGAACCTTCGTGCGCATACGTGAGTTTTTTCACGCCTGTCGGTTGCGTCATTCGCCTGTGAGCAGGCTTTGTGTGAGCAGTGGTCCACCCCCCTCGTCGCATTTTTATTGCGAGTAAAATGTCTGAACGATTTGGAGCTTTGCTGCATCAAATTTTTCCAGAAACTGTTAGAGACAGCCAGGTGGACACCATTCGGAAAATTCAGATGGCTTTCAGGGACGATTTTATGGGGATCACACAGATTAAGGAGTGTTACAGCAGGTTTAAAGACCGCCCACAGTGGCTGAGAGCGCACTGCGCTCTGAGCGGTGATCGATAGGCTGAAAGGACCAGATCATTTCCAAAGCGAAGGCTGTGTTGATCCGGGACGTCGTCTGACTACCACAGAAATGGCAGAAGATGTGGACATCAGCACTTTTTTGGCACATTCCACTGTTACAGGAGTTTTTGTCATGGAAAGAGGAGTGGAGGAATGCGCCACAGAGCCGCGAATGGCGCGGGACAAAAACACCTCCGTGTTGGTCTCACAGGACAGCTTTCAGATGGCTTTCAGACGGCTTTCGGTGGCTTTTCAGTCGTGTGACTATCCAAGAAATTGTGGATGAGCTGGACATGCCAGAACATGTCCTGTGAGGCTTCATCACGGCGTTGCTTTGCGCCATGCAGCTCTGTCCCGTCTGTCTCAATGTGCCGAAAAAGTGCTGATGTCCACGTCTTCTGCAGTTTCTCTGGTAGACAACATCCCGGATCGTTCAGTTTAGAAATGAACGGCACATTCCACTGTTACAGGAGTTTTTGTCATAGAAAGAGGAGTGGAGGAATTCGCACGTCGGGACAGAGCCGCATGGCACAAAGCAACGCCGTGATGAAGCCTCACAGGACATGTTCTGGCATGTCCAGCTCATCCACAATTTCTCGGATAGTCACACGACTGAAAAGCCACCACAAGCCGCCTGAAAGCAATCTGAAAGCTGTCCTGTGAGACCAACATGGAGGTGCTTTTGTCCTGTGCCTTTGGAGATGGCTTATGGTAGAGAAATGAACATTCAATACACGAGCAACAGCTCTGGTTGACATTCCTGCTGTCAGCATGCCAATTGCACGCTCCCTCAAATCTTGCGACATCTGTGGCATTGTGCTGTGTGATAAAACTGCACCTTTCAGAGTGGCCTTTTATTGTGGGCAGTCTAAGGCACACCTGTGCACTAATCATGGTGTCTAATCAGCATCTTGATATGGCACACCTGTGAGGTTGGATGGATTATCTCAGCAAAGGAGAAGTGCTCGCTATCACAGATTTAGACTGGTATGTGAACAATATTTGAGGGAAATGGTGATATTGTGTATGTGGAAAAAGGTTTAGATCTTTGAGTTCATCTCATACAAAATGGGAGCAAAACCAAAAGTGTTGCGTTTATATTTTTGTTGAGTGTAAATCAACACTGGTCTGAAAGTTCTAACAGAACCCAAGTAGCACAGATTAGGAATTAATGAATGTGACAGAATTATTGGGTAGAAATGTGTACACCATTGCTGAAAATGGCTGAAAGGGCAAAGAAAGTCCAAGGAGGAAGCCATAACTTCAAAGTTAACATAATAAGCTTGACAAAAGGATGTCACAGATTGCCACCGGCATCAGATGCCTTAGGTTCTGATTTGGGTGGTGCAGTACCATTGGCGATCACTCAACAGCTTCAAAAGACAAGTTCATTGGTGCTCTCTCTGTGTTTGTTCTCTTCCAGAGATGTGAAACATCTTTCTCCCATCCCCTTCACAGTGTGCACTACCCTCAGACGGAGGGAGGATGCAGAGTTACTCTCTTGCAAATGTGCTGTAATTTTTCAGTGTCACGTGTTTGGAAATGTTGGCTTCAGTGTGAATCACGTACTCTCTGTAGGCTAGAGGACCACCTACAATTCCTAGATACAGAATAATGCCAAGAGGTGTGGCAGGCCAGATGTCTGCATGTTCCTAATCCTGAGAAAGGCTGAGGTTTTTCAATGAATATTTGGTCAGAGGAAACAAAATGGAACTGTTCAGTCATAATGACCAGCACTATGCAAGGAGAATGTTACGGCTTTTAATCCAAAGAACATTATCGTCAGGTTGCTGAAGTAAAAAGTCTAGTTATACCTGAGAAAAAAATAGTCTAAAAATGGTTTTGGTCTCTTTGAAAGCTTAATGTCCTGTCTTTGTTATAATAGCTAAGTGGCCTCTGTGTGCGTGAGTGCATGCGTATGTATGGCTTCCATCACCCAAAAACTGGGAAGAGCTGACAGTTGCCATTTGGTAAGCTTATGTATTTTGGGTCAAGGATGAATGTTGCAGAAACAGAAAGTTGATAGGACAAATATTATTGGAAGAATTAGCTATATTGGCTAACAACAGTGAACAATGGACATTGTGCTGCAATGCACCATGGGAGTTTGGGGTTTTAAATGTTATTGAGGTTCATGTTAGTTTAACAGGGTCATTAGTGTTATTGATTGATTGTGTTGTTGTAGTTCAACACATCAATTCAGTTAAGTGTTATGTTGCCTTTATCATGAGTGACAAGTGCGTTTGATGTCTTCCACCACCGTCTCTGTTTGTGGGTGTGTAAAAATAAAAGCACCTGCTTACAGCAGAAGGCAAAAAAAGACAACAAGCTCTGGCTCAGTTTTCATTCTTCCTTGCAGCTCGCCACGATATATTAAAAGAGAAGTAGCATCTATGTACATGTATGCATGTGTGCCTGTGTATAACTTCGATCATGGACAAACTGGGGAGAGCTGACATTTGCTGTTTGGTATGCTTATGTATTTTAGGTTAAGGATGAATGCAGCCAAAATGGAACATTGACAGCACTCATATTTTTGGAGAAACTATGGATATTAACAAACAACACTGAACAAGACATTGATTATTACATTCTGGACTCACACACCATTGCAGCAGGGGATGGTAAATCATCTATATACATTTTTTAGAGTGTGGAGGACACAAGAAAGGGAAAACACTTATTTCCATTGTGGTCAATATAAAAATAAAATGACAAAATTGAAATAATAATAAAATGAAATAATAATGATAATAATAATAATCATGATGATGATGATAATAATACTAAATAATAATAACAGTGACTATATGATAACAAGAACCCAAACCATTTACAAATACATTGACAGTAAATTAACAGGAAATAAAAGGGTTGAGTTTCTCCTCTCAAAACTGTTCAGGTCTAAGGTTCTAAAAACATTCTGGACTCACACACCATTCCAACTCATGATATGAGCAAAGCAGCACACAGCGGCTCGAAGCTCACTCATGGTACAGGGCATCCTAAACAGGAAGTGCCAAAATTCAAATCCACAGTAAAACAGGAAATATTCAAATATCAAACAGTTCCTGGTTGACAGACGAGATCCCATGGAATCTCACGGGAACTCAGTTGCAAGCTCACACTCAATCAGGAAGTGCCGAATTCTCAGTCACAGTGAGACAGGAAATGTCAAATGCTGAACACTTCCTGGCATGGGTGGAGCTAGAGCGGAGGCCGGGGTTTCACTGGGCTCCCCTGAAATGTGATTGGACACAGATGATTGACATGTCATGGCACCACACGTCTTGTTGAAAGAGCTGCATTTTCAAATTAGTGAGTCGCATTGACTGCTAGGTTCCTCCTGTCCAGTAGTTTGTGCTGTGTACTACAAAAAGTTCTAATCCACCTTAGTAGAAGAAGAAAAATGTTTGCTTCAGATTCGAACTGAACACGTTGTTTAAACTATGGACTTCTAATCACACCAAACTCCTATTGGTGAGTAAACGACAGTATTTTATGTCAGAAATGAGGTCCAGATTTTAAAAGCAGCATTTCACCTTTAATTCGGGTGGCTTATATACACATGTTTAAGGTAACGGACAGCAGCTGGTTCATGCTCTGTTGGCTTAGTAGTGCAGCAGAAAACTGAATTCAAATGGTGATACAAGCATTACATTCAGCACAAATACAGCTTTGGCCCCTGTACAAACTGAAACTGAAACAAACTGCTTTTACCTCATAACTCCATTATAACATTCAGTCACAGATTGTCCAAACTATACCTTTTTGGAATCTTCATGACCAGGTAAATAATGTGGTGTAGTTTTCTATATGACTGGAGCATCTTTTAACTTTGACCCCTGTGTAATTTTTCACTTGACCCCTACCTGGCTGCCTATTGAAAATTCAAGTGGCCAATCAGTTTTTTAAAAAGAGTTAATGTCTGTGGATTATTTGTGCCAAATTGGATGCTTGTATCACCATTTGCAGGATTCCACTCAAAATATTCTCTTATCTGCTGCACTATATATGAGATGTAACATGTTGCTCCTCAGTGTTTCTCATTTGTCTTCAAAAGTATTGGATCACTTGGTATTTCACACATTTTAATATTTATTCCATTTCAAATACTTTTTGTTCTAAAATTATCTTCCTTAACTCAAACTGAAAGCAAATCTCTATAATTTGATATAAATTAATTAAAAATATAAAATCCAGCTTCCCGATGAAGTGGTGTAGAGGAGGATTTTCTTAAAAAGGGATAGGGTTAGCTACAATTTGACAGAAAGTAAATTTGAGATGAAAGCCTAGATTTGATGTTTTGGTGAAAGAAACTTTTGTATTTCTTCATAATTGATGTAAATAAAGTCCAAGACATATTCAGTGACTTGGAAATGTTCATGTTTCCATCCCCTGACTTGTCTAAAGAAAACTGGCAATAAAACTGATTATTATTTACAGGTTTTATCAAGTTTTAGAGATTTGCTTTCAGTTTGAGTTTGAAGAAGATAATTTTAGAAATTTTTATTCTTTTCTCTTTTCTTTTTTTTTTGTATTTCTTGTATTTAAAATGGCATAAACAAATTAAAATATGTGAAATACCAAGTGTTCCAATACTTTTGGAGGGCACAGTATCCTAACCTTATGATGAGTGCAAAATGAGTGTGGTATTATTACTGTTTTGTTTAAGAATGTTTAAGTTTCACTGTTGCTGCACTTTCTTTCAAATCATAGTCATATCGTATATTGATATGAAAATTCAGTAAGGTATATCTTCTATTATACATTTCAAATCTAATGTGGGACTCTACTAGTGTGGTACACCTAAATATCTTAAGAGAGAGAGAGAGAGAGAGAGAGAGAGAGAGAGAGAGAGAGAGAGAGAGAGAGAGAGAGAGAGAGTAGAGCCACTTAGGTACCTGGTCTTGAGAACCAGGGATGGTAGGTTGAAAAGCTTTTTTATCCCATGGGAACTCTCCCTACCCACATAAGCGGCTCAAGAATATGGACAGCCTGTATATAAGTGACATTTACATGACAATTTATACGACAATATTGAGATACGATAATTTGGCCATATTGTACAGCCCTACTGTTAACTAGCTGAAAACTTTGAATATTAATTTACATCTACATTAAAAAATAATGCTTCAAGTGGCGTGGGGTTAAGAGGTCTGTAATTAGGTGGGTCAGCTGAAAAGAAAAAAAAAAGCTTAAAAAGATGGGGAGTATGGGGGCTCCACCCCCCCAGAAGCCAAAAGGTTTTAGTCATGCTCATGCTCCCAAGAACAATTTTACTGAAATAAGTCTGAAGGACCTAAAGGACATGGTTAGATGGCGAGTAGCTTTTCCAGGCATGTGAGAGGCAAATAAAGAAAAATGCTTAAAAAGGCGGGGGGTCAGAAGCTGAAAGGTTTTTGCCATGCTAATGCTCCCCTGAAGCATTTACTCAAAGCATTTACTCATTTACTCCAAAGATTTTCTATTGAGTTCAGGTCTGGAGACTGGCCAGGCCACTCCAGGACCTTGAAATACTTCTTACAGAGCCCCTCCTTTGCCGCCCTGGCTGTGTGTTTGGGGTCATTGTCATGCTGGAAGACCCAGCCATGACCCATCTTCAATGCTCTTACTGAGGGAAGGAGGTTGTTTGCCAAAATCTCGCAATACATGACCCCATCCATCCTCCCTTTAATATGATGCAGTCGTCCTGTCCCCTTTGCAGAAGAGCACCCCCAGAGTACGATGTTTCCACCCCCATGCTTCACGGTTGGGATGGTTTTCTTGGGGTTGTTCTCATCCTCTAAACATGGTAAGTGGAGTTGATTCCAAAAAGCTCTATTCTGGTCTCATCTGACCACATGACCTTCTCCCATGCCTCCTCTGGATCATCCAGATAGTCAGTGGTGAACTTCAAACAGGCCTGGACATGTGCTGGCTTGAGCAGGGGGACCTTGCTGCCCTGCAGGATTTTAAACCATAACAGCATCATGTGTTACTAATGTAATCTTTGTGACTGTGGTCCCAGCTCTCATCAGGTCATTGACCAGATCCTCCTGTGTATTCCTGAGCTTTCTCAGAATCATCCTTACCCCACAAAGTGAGATCTTGCATGGAAACCAAGACCGAGGGAGATTGACAGTCATCTTGTGTTTCTTCCACTTTCTAATAAATAATCATAACAGTTGTTGTCTTCTACCAAGCTGCTTGCCTGTTGTCCTGTAGTCCATCCCAGCCTTGTGCAGGTCTACAGTTTTGTCCCTGGTGTCCTTAGACAGCTCTTTGGTCTTGGCTATGGTGGACAGGTTGGAGTGTGATTGATTGAGTGTGTGAACAGGTGTCTTTTATACAGGTAACAAGTTCAAACAGGTACAATTAATACAGGTAAAGAGTGCAGAATAAGAGGGCTTCTTAAAGAAAAATTAACAGGTCTGTGTGAGCCAGAATTCTTGCTGGTTGGTAGGTGTTCAAATACTTATTTGCAGCAGTAACATACAAATAAATTATTAAAAAATCATACATTGTGATTTCCGTATTTTATTTTATTTTTTTTGGTTATGTCTCTCACAGTGGACATGCACCTAAGATGAAAATTTCAGACCCCTCCATGATTTCTAAGTGGGAGAACTTGCAAAATCGCAGGGTGTTCAAATACTTATTTTCCTCACTGGATATAAATATATATATATATATATATATATATATATATATATATATATATATATATATATATATATATATATATATATATATATATATATATATATATATATATATATATATATATATATAACATTGATAAGGTTCTGGATGGTGCAAGAGAAAAGTCTAATATTAATATTAATATTAAATTAATAAATTATATTTCAAAGGTATGTTTAAACACTGATTTATAATAAATATATGCTTTCATTTTATTGTATGTTGCTTAAAACTACATTAATCTTATTTTAGAAGCAATATTTTGTACATGAAAGTATGAAAAGGAAACTGCACGGATTAAATTATTTATATGTACTGGATGACTCCACATTTGTATTAGGGGGATAGATTTCGACAGGCCACAAAGCATTTTCTTATGGTGTGCCTGTCTTGTAGAATGATCTCCCTGCAAAGATAAAGCAGTCAGACTCCGGAGAGACATTCAAGTCCAGATTAAAAACGCACCTTTTCTCCCCCAGCATACTGTTGTAGTGTGGAACTATGCTTCCTCTCCTTTTAATCCTTATTATTAGAAATGGAACAGGTCTCTGCCTCACCATATCTAAATTCTGGGTCTGTTAGTGAAACACAGGGCTAGCTGCCGTCAGCCACTCTTGTGCCTGACTGACTTGTGCCTGACTGATTCTGCTTTTTTGTAAACTATGAAACCAAATCTAAAATTTAGCATCCAATAAATATGGCAATTACACTGATGCCATTGGCGCCACTTTTGTGGATGATTTGAAGATATTTTAGTCATTTTTTTAGGCCAAAAACAAAACAAGATATTTTTTCCCGTGGTTGTTACGTAAATACAAAAGTTGTTCAGTCTCCACAGCAAAAGCTACGCTGTTTTAAAATTACTTTTATTTGATGGTCTCTCAACCAAAGATCTGCAATATAATGACAGATATGGCTATTTTTGGCAGGTTTACTCTCCTCGAATCTGATGCAATTAAGATACTGAAAAATTTTGATGTTTCTAAAGCTACTGGGCCACACAATTTATTGCCTAAACCTTTGAAAGAATGTGATGTACAAATAGTATCTCCTGTCTGCCATATTTTATATTTTTCTCCTTTGTCAGGTTGTCCTCCAGATGACTGGCTTGATGCCTGTTTTGAAGAAATCTGAAAGGCAGCAAGGAGAAAATTATCCTCTGTGTCCTTGTTATATTATGTCCTTCTACCATTACTTGGCTCTATGAATTCTTCCATTAAATCAGTTGTACCGTGGACAGAGCTCAGCAAGTCGACATGATACGTATATTTTGAATTTTCAGAGGTCTTTGATAGTGTCCCCCACAACTTGCTTAATCATAAATTACAGGCCTTTGGGATACATTCAACACTGGCAAAATTGTTTAAGGCTTACTTGACAGGAAAGGAAGGAAGAGTGGTACTCAAAAGATGTGATTCAGATTGGCTTCCAGTGGCTTCAGGTGTCCCACAGGGTGCTATTTTACGGCCCCTTTCATTTCTTCTTTTTGGTTAAATTTATTCCAAAAATGGAATAAAATCATTTTTCCCCCTCAAAACTGCAAAACGTTGTTGTTGAAATTTTTGCAAATTTATTAATTTATTTGCATACAGTTGTATGCAAAGGTTCGGGCACCCCTGATAATTTTCATGATTTTCATTGTCTTGTTGAAAGATCCAGCCCTGGTGCAACTTCAACTTTGTCACTGATTCATGAACATTGTTCTCAAGAATCTGCTGATATTGATTGGAATCCATGTGACCCTCAACTTTAACAAGATTCCCAGTACCTGCACTGACCACACAGCAACAAAGCATGATGGAACCACCTCCAAATTTGACTGTAGGTAGCAAGTGTTTTTCTTGGAATGTTTACCTCAAACGACTCTGTTTGTGGTGTGTACACAGAAAAGGCTTCCTCTGCATTACAGCATCTCTTTGTGCAAAGTGCACTGTATAGTTGAATGATGCACAGAGACAGTATCTGCAGCAAGATCATGTTGTAGGTCTTTGGAGCAGGTCTGTGGGTTGACTATGACTCATCATCCTTTGCTTCAGCTTATCTGAGATATTTCTTGGCCTGCCACTTCGGGCCTTAACTAGTACTGTGTCTGTGGTCTTCCATTTCCTCACTATGTTCCTCACAGTGGAAACTGACAACTGAAATCTCTGAGATAGATTTTTGTATCCTTCCCCTGAACAATCTTTGTTTTCAGGTCATTTGAGGGTTGTTTAGAGGCTTCCATGTTGCCACCCAATAGAAGAGATGCAAAGAGGAGAAGCATTTGCAATGGCCACTTTAAATACCCTTTCTCATGATGAGAATCACCTGTGTAAGGAGGTCAAGGGTCATTGAGCTTACCAAACCAATTTTGTGTTCCAGTAATTAGTGCTACATGTATTCAAAACAATAAAATCAATCAATCAACTTTTTTCTTGTATAGCGCCAAATCACAACAAACAGTTGCCCCAAGGCGCTCCACATTGCAAGGCAAGGCCATACAATAATTATGAAACACAGTCTACGTCTAAAGCAACATAACCAAGGGATGGTCCAGGGTCACCCGATCCAGCCCTAACTATAAGCCTTAGCGAAAAGGAAAGTTTTAAGCCTAATCTTAAAAGTAGAGAGGGTATCTGTCTCCCTGATCTGAATTGGGAGCTGGTTCCACAGGAGAGGAGCCTGAAAGCTGAAGGCTCTGCCTCCCATTCTACTCTTACAAACCCTAGGAACTACAAGTAAGCCTGCAGTCTGAGAGCGAAGCACTCTATTGGGGTGATATGGTACTACGAGGTCCCTAAGATAAGATGGGACCTGATTATTCAAAACCTTATAAGTAAGAAGAAGAATTTTAAATTCTATTCTAGCATTAACAGGAAGCCAATGAAGAGAGGCCAATATGGGTGAGATATGCTCTCTCCTGCTAGTCCCCGTCAGTACTCTAGCTGCAGCATTCTGAACCAACTGAAGGCTTTTTAGGGAACTTTTAGGACAACCTGATAATAATGAATTACAATAGTCCAGCCTAGAGGAAACAAATGCATGAATTAGTTTTTCAGCATCACTCTGAGACAAGACCTTTCTGATTTTAGAGATCTTGCGTAAATGCAAAAAGGCAGTCCTACATATTTGTTTAATATGCGCTTTGAATGACATATCCTGATCAAAAATAACTCCAAGATTTCTCACAGTATTACTAGAGATCAGGGAAATGCCATCCAGAGTAACGATCTGGTTAGACACCATGCTTCTAAGATTTGTGGGGCCAAGTACAATAACTTCAGTTTTATCTGAGTTTAAAAGCAGGAAATTAGAGGTCATCCATGTCTTTATGTCTGTAAGACAATCCTGCAGTTTAGCTAATTGGTGCGTATCCTCTGGCTTCATGGATAGATAAAGCTGGGTATCATCTGCGTAACAATGAAAATTTAAGCAATACCGTCTAATAATACTGCCCAAGGGAAGCATGTATAAAGTGAATAAAATTGGTCCTAGCACAGAACCTTGTGGAACTCCATAATTAACTTTAGTCTGTGAAGAAGATTCCCCATTTACATGAACAAACTGTAATCTATTAGACAAATATGATTCAAACCACCGCAGTGCAATGCCTTTAATACCTATGACATGCTCTAATCTCTGTAATAAAATTTTATGGTCAACAGTATCAAAAGCAGCACTGAGGTCCAACAGAACAAGCACAGAGATAAGTCCACTGTCCGAAGCCATAAGAAGATCATTTGTAACCTTCACTAATGCTGTTTCTGTGCTATGATGAATTCTAAAACCTGACTGAAACTCTTCAAATAGACCATTCCTCTGCAGGTGATCAGTTAGCTGTTTTACAACTACCCTCTCAAGAATCTTTGAGAGAAAAGGAAGGTTGGAGATTGGCCTATAATTAGCTAAGATAGCTGGGTCAAGTGATGGCTTTTTAAGTAATGGTTTAATTACTGCCACCTTAAAGGCCTGTGGTATATAACCAACTAACAAAGATAGATTGATCATATTTAAGATTGAAGCATTAAATAATGGTAGGACTTCCTTGAGCAGCCTGGCAGGAATGGGGTCTAATAAGCATGTTGATGGTTTGGATGAAGTAACTAATGAAAATAACTCAGACAGAACAATCGGAGAGAAAGAGTCTAACCAAATACCGGCATCACTGAAAGCAGCCAAAGATAACGATACATCTTTGGGATGGTTATGAGTAATTTTTTCTCTAATAGTCAAAATTTTGTTAGCAAAGAAAGTCATGAAGTCATTACTAGTTAAAGTTAATGGAATACTCAGCTCAATAGAGCTCTGACTCTTTGTCAGCCTGGCTACAGTGCTGAAAAGAAACCTGGGGTTGTTCTTATTTTCTTCAATTAGTGATGAGTAGAAAGATGTCCTAGCTTCACGAAGGGCTTTCTTATAGAGCAACAAACTCTTTTTCCAGGCTAAGTGAAGATCTTCTAAATTAGTGAGACGCCATTTCCTCTCCAACTTACGGGTTATCTGCTTTAAGCTACGAGTTTGTGAGTTATACCACGGAGTCAGACACTTCTGATTTAAAGCTCTCTTTTTCAGAGGAGCTACAGCATCCAAAGTTGTCTTCAATGAGGATGTAAAACTATTGACAAGATACTCTAACTCCCTTACAGAGTTTAGGTAGCTACTCTGCTCTGTGTTGGTATATGACATTAGAGAACATAAAGAAGGAATCATATCCTTAAACCTAGTTACAGCGCTTTCTGAAAGACTTCTAGTGTAATGAAACTTATTCCCCACTGCAGGGTAGTCCATCAGGGTAAATGTAAATGTTATTAAAAAATGATCAGACAAAAGGGAGTTTTCAGGGAATACTGTTAAGTCTTCTATTTCCATACCATAAGTCAGAACAAGATCTAAAATATGATTAAAGTGGTGGGTGGACTCATTTACTTTTTGAGCAAAGCCGATAGAGTCTAATAATAGATTAAATGCAGTGTTGAGGCTGTCATTCTCAGCATCTGTGTGGATGTTAAAATCGCCCACTATAATTATCTTATCTGAGCTAAGCACTAAGTCAGACAAAAGGTCTGAAAATTCACAGAGAAACTCACAGTAACGACCAGGTGGACGATAGATAATAACAAATAAAACTGGTTTTTGGGACTTCCAATTTGGATGGACAAGACTAAGAGACAAGCTTTCAAATGAATTAAAGCTCTGTCTAGGTTTTTGATTAATTAATAAGCTGGAATGGAAGATTGCTGCTAATCCTCCGCCCCGGCCCGTGCTACGAGCATTCTGACAGTTAGTGTGACTCGGGGGTGTTGACTCATTTAAACTAACATATTCATCCTGCTGTAACCAAGTTTCTGTTAGGCAGAATAAATCAATACGTTGATCAATTATTATATCATTTACCAACAGGGACTTAGAAGAAAGAGACCGAATGTTTAATAGACCACATTTAACTGTTTTAGTCTGTGGTGCAATTGAAGGTGCTATATTATTTTTTCTTTTTGAATTTTTATGCTTAAATAGATTTTTGCTAGTTATTGGTGGTCTGGGAGCAGGCACCGTCTCTACGGGGATGGGGTAATAGGGGGATGGCAGGGGGAGAGAAGCTGCAGAGAGGTGTATAAGACCACAGCTCTGCCTCCTGGTCCCAACGCTAGACAGTCACAGTTTGGAGGATCCCAAAAAATTGGCCAGATTTCTAGAAATGAGAGCTGCTCCCTCTAAAGTGGGATGGATGCCGTCTCTCCTAACAAGACCAGGTTTTCCCCAGAAGCTTTGCCAATTATCAATGAAGCCCACCTCATTTTTTGGACACCACTCAGACAGCCAGCAATTCAAGGAGAACATGCGGCTAAACATGTCACTCCCGGTCTGATTGGGGAGGGGCCCAGAGAAAACAACAGAGTCCGACATTGTTTTTGCAAAGTTACACACCGATTCAATGTTAATTTTAGTGACCTCCGATTGGCGTAACCGAGTGTCATTACTGCCGACGTGAATTACAATCTTACCAAATTTACGCTTAGCCTTAGCCAGCAATTTCAAATGTCCTTCGATGTCGCCTGCTCTGGCCCCCGGAAGACAATTGACAATGGTTGCTGGTGTCGCTAACTTCACATTTCTCAAAACAGAGTCGCCAATAACCAGACTTTGATCCTCGGCGAGTGTATCGTCGAGTGGGGAAAAACGGTTAGAGATGTGAACGGGTTGACGGTGTACACGGGGCTTCTGTTTAGGGCTACGCTTCCTCCTCACAGTCACCCAGTCAGCCTGCCTTCCCGACTGCACGGGGTCTGCCAGGGGGGAACTAACGGCGGCTAAGCTACCTTGGTCCGCACCGACTACAGGGGCCTGGCTAGCTGTAGAATTTTCCACGGTGCGGAGCCGAGCCTCCAATTCGCCCAGCCTGGCCTCCAAAGCTACGAATAAGCTGCACTTATTACATGTACCGTTACTGCTAAAAGAGGCCGAGGAATAACTAAACATTTCACACCCAGAGCAGAAAAGTACGGGAGAGACAGGAGAAGCCGCCATGCTAAAACGGCTAAGAGCTAGTAGCTACGCTAAGCTAGCGGATTCCCAAACAGGGAATCCGACACTAGACAGGCTGTGGAGCAGCACAGGTAACGCACGACAACAGTGCTAAAATAAAATAAAAATCCACTAGACAGGCTGTGGAGCAGCACAGGTAACGCACAACAACAGTGCTAAAAAATAAAATAAAATAAAAATAAAAATCCACTGGACAGGCTGTGGAGCAGCACAGGCAACGCACGACAACAGTGCTAAAACAAAATAAAAATCCACTAGACAGGCTGTGGAGCAGCACAGGTAACGCACGACAACAGTGCTAAAATAAAATAAAAATCCACTAGACAGGCTGTGGAGCAGCACAGGTAACGCACAACAACAGTGCTAAAAAATAAAATAAAATAAAAATAAAAATCCACTGGACAGGCTGTGGAGCAGCACAGGCAACGCACGACAACAGTGCTAAAACAAAATAAAAATCCACTAGACAGGCTGTGGAGCAGCACAGGTAACGCACGACAACAGTGCTAAAACAAAATAGAAATCCACTAGACAGGCTGTGGAGCAGCACAGGTAACGCACAACAACAGTGCTAAAACAAAATAAAAATCCACTAGACAGGCTGTGGAGCAGCACAGGTAACGCACAACAACAGTGCTAAAACAAAATAAAAATCCACTGGACAGGCTGTGGAGCAGCACAGGTAACGCACAACAACAGTGCTAAAAAATAAAATAAAATAAAAATCAAAATCCACTGGACAGGCTGTGGAGCAGCACAGGTAACGCACGACAACAGCGCCCAAAAAAATAAAATCAAAATCAAAATCCACTGGACAGACTGTGGAGCAGCACAGGTAACGCACGACAACAGTGGTAAAAAATGAAATAAAAATCCACTGGACAGGCTGTGGATCAGCACAGGTAACGCACGACAACAGTGCTAAAAAATAAAATAAAAATCCACTGGACAGGCTGTGGAGCAGCACAGGTAACGCACGACAACAGTGCTAAAAAATAAATAAATAAATAAATAAATAAATAAAATAAAATAATAAAATAAAAATCCACTGGACAGGCTGCGGAGCAGCACAGGTAACACACGACAACAGTGGTAAAAAATAAAATAAAAATCCACTAGACAGGCTGTGGAGCAGCACAGGTAACGCACGACAACAGTGCTAAAACAAAATAGAAATCCACTAGACAGGCTGTGGAGCAGCACAGGTAACGCACAACAACAGTGCTAAAACAAAATAAAAATCCACTAGACAGGCTGTGGAGCAGCACAGGTAACGCACAACAACAGTGCTAAAACAAAATAAAAATCCACTGGACAGGCTGTGGAGCAGCACAGGTAACGCACAACAACAGTGCTAAAAAATAAAATAAAATAAAAATCAAAATCCACTGGACAGGCTGTGGAGCAGCACAGGCAACGCACGACAACAGTGCTAAAACAAAATAAAAATCCACTAGACAGGCTGTGGAGCAGCACAGGTAACGCACGACAACAGCGCTAAATAAAAATCCACTGGACAGGCTGTGGAGCAGCACAGGTAACGCACGACAACAGCGCCCAAAAAAATAAAATAAAAATCAAAATCCACTGGACAGACTGTGGAGCAGCACAGGTAACGCACGACAACAGTGGTAAAAAATAAAATAAAAATCCACTGGACAGGCTGTGGAGCAGCACAGGTAACGCACGACAACAGTGCTAAAAAATAAAATAAAAATCCACTGGACAGGCTGTGGAGCAGCACAGGTAACGCACGACAACAGTGCTAAAAAAAAAAAATAAATAAATAAATAAATAAATAAATAAAATAAAATAATAAAATAAAAATCCACTGGACAGGCTGCGGAGCAGCACAGGTAACACACGACAACAGTGGTAAAAAATAAAATAAAAATCCACTAGACAGGCTGTGGAGCAGCACAGGTAACACACGACAACAGTGCCAAAAAAAATAAAATCAAAATCAAAATCCACTGGACAGGCTGTGGAGCAGCACAGGCAACGCACGACAACAGTGCTAAAACAAAATAAAAATCCACTAGACAGGCTGTGGAGCAGCACAGGTAACGCACGACAACAGTGCTAAAATAAAATAAAAATCCACTAGACAGGCTGTGGAGCAGCACAGGTAACGCACAACAACAGTGCTAAAAAATAAAATAAAATAAAAATAAAAATCCACTGGACAGGCTGTGGAGCAGCACAGGTAACGCACAACAACAGTGCTAAAAACTAAAATAAAATAAAAATAAAAATCCACTGGACAGGCTGTGGAGCAGCACAGGCAACGCACGACATCAGTGCTAAAACAAAATAAAAATCCACTAGACAGGCTGTGGAGCAGCACAGGTAACGCACGACAACAGCGCTAAATAAAAATCCACTGGACAGGCTGTGGAGCAGCACAGGTAACGCACGACAACAGCGCCCAAAAAAATAAAATAAAAATCAAAATCCACTGGACAGGCTGTGGAGCAGCACAGGTAACGCACAACAACAGTGCTAAAACAAAATAAAAATCCACTAGACAGGCTGTGGAGCAGCACAGGTAACGCACAACAACAGTGCTAAAACAAAATAAAAATCCACTAGACAGGCTGTGGAGCAGCACAGGTAACGCACAACAACAGTGCTAAAACAAAATAAAAATCCACTAGACAGGCTGTGGAGCAGCACAGGTAACGCACGACAACAGCGCCCAAAAAAATAAAATAAAAATCAAAATCCACTGGACAGGCTGTGGAGCAGCACAGGTAACGCACAACAACAGTGCTAAAACAAAATAAAAATCCACTAGACAGGCTGTGGAGCAGCACAGGTAACGCACAACAACAGTGCTAAAACAAAATAAAAATCCACTAGACAGGCTGTGGAGCAGCACAGGTAACACACGACAACAGTGCCAAAAAAAATAAAATCAAAATCAAAATCCACTGGACAGGCTGTGGAGCAGCACAGGCAACGCACGACAACAGTGCTAAAACAAAATAAAAATCCACTAGACAGGCTGTGGAGCAGCACAGGTAACGCACGACAACAGTGCTAAAATAAAATAAAAATCCACTAGACAGGCTGTGGAGCAGCACAGGTAACGCACAACAACAGTGCTAAAAAATAAAATAAAATAAAAATAAAAATCCACTGGACAGGCTGTGGAGCAGCACAGGTAACGCACAACAACAGTGCTAAAAAATAAAATAAAATAAAAATAAAAATCCACTGGACAGGCTGTGGAGCAGCACAGGCAACGCACGACAACAGTGCTAAAACAAAATAAAAATCCACTAGACAGGCTGTGGAGCAGCACAGGTAACGCACGACAACAGCGCTAAATAAAAATCCACTGGACAGGCTGTGGAGCAGCACAGGTAAGGCACGACAACAGCGCCCAAAAAAATAAAATAAAAATCAAAATCCACTGGACAGGCTGTGGAGCAGCACAGGTAACGCACAACAACAGTGCTAAAACAAAATAAAAATCCACTAGACAGGCTGTGGAGCAGCACAGGTAACGCACAACAACAGTGCTAAAACAAAATAAAAATCCACTAGACAGGCTGTGGAGCAGCACAGGTAACGCACGACAACAGTGCTAAAACAAAATAAAAATCCACTAGACAGGCTGTGGAGCAGCACAGGTAACGCACAACAACAGTGCTAAAACAAAATAAAAATCCACTAGACAGGCTGTGGAGCAGCACAGGTAACGCACAACAACAGTGCTAAAAAATAAAATAAAAATAAAAATCCACTGGACAGGCTGTGGAGCAGCACAGGCAACGCACGACAACAGTGCTAAAACAAAATAAAAATCCACTAGACAGGCTGTGGAGCAGCACAGGTAACGCACGACAACAGCGCTAAATAAAAATCCACTGGACAGGTTGTGGAGCAGCACAGGTAACGCACGACAACAGCGCCCAAAAAAATAAAATCAAAATCAAAATCCACTGGACAGGCTGTGGAGCAGCACAGGTAACGCACGACAACAGTGGTAAAAATAAAATAAAAATCCACTAGACAGGCTGTGGAGCAGCACAGGTAACGCACAACAACAGTGCTAAAACAAAATAAAAATCCACTGGACAGGCTGTGGAGCAGCACAGGTAACGCACAACAACAGTGCTAAAAAATAAAATAAAATAAAAATCAAAATCCACTGGACAGGCTGTGGAGCAGCACAGGTAACGCACGACAACAGCTCTAAATAAAAATCCACTGGACAGGCTGCGGAGCAGCACAGGTAACACACGACAACAGTGGTAAAAAATAAAATAAAAATCCACTAGACAGGCTGTGGAGCAGCACAGGTAACGCACGACAACAGTGCTAAAACAAAATAGAAATCCACTAGACAGGCTGTGGAGCAGCACAGGTAACGCACAACAACAGTGCTAAAACAAAATAAAAATCCACTAGACAGGCTGTGGAGCAGCACAGGTAACGCACAACAACAGTGCTAAAACAAAATAAAAATCCACTGGACAGGCTGTGGAGCAGCACAGGTAACGCACAACAACAGTGCTAAAAAATAAAATAAAATAAAAATCAAAATCCACTGGACAGGCTGTGGAGCAGCACAGGCAACGCACGACAACAGTGCTAAAACAAAATAAAAATCCACTAGACAGGCTGTGGAGCAGCACAGGTAACGCACGACAACAGCGCTAAATAAAAATCCACTGGACAGGCTTGGAGCAGCACAGGTAACGCACGACAACAGCGCCCAAAAAAATAAAATAAAATCAAAATCCACTGGACAGACTGTGGAGCAGCACAGGTAACGCACGACAACAGTGGTAAAAAATAAAATAAAAATCCACTGGACAGGCTGTGGAGCAGCACAGGTAACGCACGACAACAGCGCCCAAAAAAATAAAATAAAAATCAAAATCCACTGGACAGACTGTGGAGCAGCACAGGTAACGCACGACAACAGTGGTAAAAAATAAAATAAAAATCCACTGGACAGGCTGTGGAGCAGCACAGGTAACGCACGACAACAGTGCTAAAAAATAAAATAAAAATCCACTGGACAGGCTGTGGAGCAGCACAGGTAACACACGACAACAGTGGTAAAAAATAAAATAAAAATCCACTAGACAGGCTGTGGAGCAGCACAGGTAACGCACAACAACAGTGCTAAAACAAAATAAAAATCCACTGGACAGGCTGTGGAGCAGCACAGGTAACGCACAACAACAGTGCTAAAAAATAAAATAAAATAAAAATCAAAATCCACTGGACAGGCTGTGGAGCAGCAC